>NC_064810.1:4578449-4675199 GCF_023721935.1 Panthera uncia
GCTCCAGGCTCTGAGCAGTCAGCACAGAGCCCGGAGCCTGTTTCAGATTCTGTGTCTCCCTCTCTCTCTGACCCTCCCCCATTCCTGCTCTGTCTCTCTCTGTCTCAAAAATAAATAAGCGTTAAAAAAATTTTTTTTAAAAAGAATATGTAAAGAATATATGTAATATAAAGAATGTATATTCTTCTTTAATAATATACAATAATATATAAAGAATATATAATATAAAGAATATATATTTGTATATATAAGAATATGTATTTGTATATATAAAGATATATATTTGTTTATATAAGAATATATAAAGAATATATATAATATAGAGTATATATTCTTTATATATAAAGAATATATATAACATAAAGAATATATATTCTTTATATATAAAGAACATATATACCATAAAAAATATATATTCTTTATATATAAAGAATCAATATAGCATAAAAATATATATTCTTTACCTAAGAATATATAATATAAAGAATACATATTCTTTATATTATGATACATATAATATATAATAATATATATGATATAAAGAATATATATTATTTATATAATAATATATAAAGACATACATAATATAAAGAATATATATTTGTATATATGAATAATATATATTTGTATATATATAAACAGTAAAAGCACTGAAAGAAAGCATGAGAATGAATTTCTCTTTGGCTGTTACACTAGACCTGGGCTGATAAATTTCACTGCATATAGCCCTGAATCACAAACAAATTCAAAACAAAAATGACAGTCTTGCAAAAAAAAATTGCAGTTTTTATCACAAAGGGTTAATTTTTCTAGCAAATCAAGAAGAAAATATTTGAAATAAAATAGAAATTGAGTAGGCCATAATACAGATAGTTTCCACCATTCCACAAATACAAATACAAGAAGCTTCTAGACACTTGGATATGTGTTCTGCCTCACTCAAGTCAGGATTCGTGCAGATTCAAATGATATCCTGACTGTGGTTCACCCATCAGGTTGTTGTGGATCAAAGACAACAGCGTTTGGGGAAGTTAGGGGGAGAGAGACAAGCTCTTGTTTGGGGCTGGAAATTGTCCTTTGATAGATCTTTTGAAGGTAAATTTGGCCATTTTTATTATGAATTCTAATTATGCTTAATTAATCATATTTCCTTATATATTTATGATATTTGAGGATATGTCAATAGTATTATATACTAATAATATAGAAGGTCTTTATTAGGGAGACTGTTAAGTCCATCATGACACATTCATTTAGTGGCCGCCATTACAAAGGATAAGGTGTTTGGTGCTGACATTGAAACACCTCCAAAGTGAATATGAAGTGAAAACCAGCAAACGCAACAATATTGTGCCCAGCACGCTATGAGGTGGATACTTTTTCCTCACACGATTGTCTTGCCCAAGTCCAGGATACCCATTTCCGTGAGGATCCACAAGCAGCTGGTAGCCTTGCTCGCCTTGGGGGGCAGGCAGTGGAGAGGGGGTTGGGGAGAAGCTTACATCCTGCAGTACAACACTTCTACCTTAACTTTTGCGTCATCTGCAGTATTTGTTTTTCAAATCATGACTACAGTTTTGAAGACAACGACCACAGGGGCAAACAGCACATTCACCATATGCCAGGTGCTGCTCCCAGGGCCGTAGACATCTCGGGCCACACTGTCCTCCTGGCCTCTGGAGGCAGGTGCTGTCATTACAGACAGCGAACGGAGTGCGAGGCACAGAGTGGAACAAAAGATGGGGAATCTTCGGCCATCTGCCTTGGCGTCTCTGCTGCATCAGGTGCTTGTGGAGGAAATCCCAGTAGAAAGGGGATTTCTCTGTGGCTGATGACACTGGTTAAGAACGGGGCACCAGAGGATGGAGAGGAAGCCTTTTTCCAGAAGTGTGAGTGGATGGGGTCCAGACTCCAGGCTGGGTTGGAGCTGGTTCAGACAGATGTTTCCTGCTCGTCTCAGAAGAGAAGGATGTGGGAAGGACCGATGCCGTCGGCACGTGATTTGCATGGCTGGTGATCAGATGCTTCAAGGTCAGCACCAAAGTCCTACCTCATCCTTTGTAACAGCTGCTTCCAAATAAATGCATCATGATGGATTACGTGTCTCTTCTTATAGGTATTTAGGGTTCGTTATTTTTTTCTGCGGGAGAGAGAGCAAGTGAAAGTGAGCAAACGGCGGGGAGAGAGAGAGAGAGAGAGAGAGAGAGAGAGAGAGAGAGAGAAGTGGGGCTCATCCGATGCAGGGCTCGAGCTTACCTGATGTGGGGTTTGAACTCACAAACCGTGAGATCATGACTTGAGCCCAAGTCGGGTGCTTAACTGATTGAGACACCCAGGCGCCCTCGTTTGTTTTTTTAAAACTACGTTTATATGTTATATATGTTTTTGTTTATATGTTATATATTTCTATTATATTTCAATTTTTGTTCTATATAATCTAATCGTATTAGACTTACTATAATAGTGAGGTAAGGACGTTCAAGAACCTGAAGACCTGCCGTGCCAATTAGAGCCGTGTTGACATGAAGATTCACCCCAGCCCGGAGGGCTAGAATCCACAAGATGAATACTGGGGGTGGGCCGGGATATGGAAGAACTGGAAACCTCACACACGGCAGGTGGGAACGTACAATGGCGCAGCCGCTTTGGAAAACAGTCTGGTAGTTTCTCAAATGGCCAAACACACCGTTACCCTATGACCCAACAATCCCTCTCCTAGATGTGTACACATAAGACAAATGAAAACACCTGTCCACACAAACGTCTGTACAAGAATGTTCACAGTGGCTTCCCCGCCCCCACCCCCCACCTCCAGTAATAGCCGAAGAGTCAAACAACCCAAATGTCCCTCCCCCGAGAATGGATTAAGTGTGGTACATCTACGTGAGGGAGTAGTCAAGAACCAAGTACAATATGGATTGAAAACCACCTTGAAACATTCTGCCGTGTGAAAAAAAAAAGCCAGTCACAAAGGCCACATATGGTGTGACCCCCCCCCCCCCCCCCCGGTCTTAAACAGAAGCTCCAAGAACGCAGGACTTGACGTTGCTTGCTGAGCACGGTGTGTCCCCCGCGGTGGGTGGCTCGTGCGCAGGGAGCTGGCTGGAGCCGCACCTGAGAGCATCGTGCCCTGATGACACAGGCATAGCCACGCCCACCGTTCCAGGGGGCCGGTGCACCCCCACCCTGCCCATCAACCCAGATTCCATCCCGGTAGTAACCAGCACACTGGAGGCACATAAACTGTGCCCTGGCTTCCCCGCCCCCCCGAGGCTGTGCAAGCTCCTTTGCATAGATGGTTTTTGATGTCCACAGCCAGAAGTGTTATCGAGGCCACAGTACAGATCGTGGCCGGGACTCAGAGGTGGTGGGCAACCTACTCAGGCCCCTCAACTTGCAGGCTTTGAGTTTGAGTCTGAAGTGGGTCTGGCGTCCAGGTCGGCAGGACGGCCACGATCCTAGGCCACCTCTTCATTCATTTCCTAAGTATTTATTGCGCCCCCCACCTCACGCACTGGGCACCCAGCTTGACGATAAGAACATAGAGATGGCCTCCAGGAACCTGCAGACCAGCTGGGGAGACCCCACTCTCCTGCGTGGTACCCCTCGCAGTACCCCCAGTGCTCAGGAACCAGAACTTTCATGCAGCTGTTAGACTTGCAGGACATTTTGACATCCCCGGTTGACATTACCTGGGTCATGATGACTTTGTCAACATGTAAAAATCGCCGTTCTTTAAAAATACCAAAAAACTGGGTGCCTGGGTGGCTCAATCAGTTAAGCATCCGACTTTGGCTCAGGTTATGATCTGGTCTGGTCATGATCTTACGGTCTGTGGGTTCGAGCCCCACGTCGGGCTCTGTCAGGCTGTCAGTGCAGAACCTAGAACCTACTTTGGATTCTGTGTCTCTGTCTCTCTCTGCCCCTCCCCTGCTCATGCTCTGTCTCTCTCTCTCTCAAAAAAACAAATAAACATTTAAAAAAATGTAAAAAACCCAGAAAACTGCTTGCAACAGGCATTGTTGGGTCTGACTACATCCCTAACTCCCACCCTTGCCGAAAGTTATTTCCATAATCTATAGTAGCAAGTTCTAGAGAGTCCCTCTCTCTTTCTCTCCCTTTTTCCGTGGCAAGGTATGGCTTTTATGATCAGAAAAGTAGTAAGGGTTTTTTTTCAAAGTTGATTAGAACTAGACTCTCTTCTAAGCCTAGTTGCCCCAAATCACACGTTGTTAAGGGGGTTTTATGATATTAAATCTATCACAGAGAGTATAGAAAGGACATTCAGTTTTTGAACTGAGGATTTCCTACTATTACTAGACTCAGAATAAAGAATGATTTTGTGGCACTGATTTCCTGTCCTTCTCACTCGCCAGCCCAGTGGCCAAAGGAGGTGTGGTCAGTCAGGAGGAAAGGGTATTGTGAGCAGAACAGGTTCAGCAGCGTGGATAACTGGGTGGTTTTTTTTAATACTAGTTTTTTCAGATGAACAGTTTTACCACTTTTGGATGATACGTTTACTTGCAAAATGTTTATCGAATACAAAAGAGGCGAAGTTTCCCTGCAGTTCTGTCCTCCAGCCACCCAATTTTCTTCCCGAGAGGACATACAGGTTCCAGAATCCTGCCAGAGCTCTTACACACATACACCAGCTCATGGTTAGGCGTGAGTGGGTACAGAGACACAGACATGCGGACATGCATTCATGTGCATAACGCATGCACCCATAACACAGATGTAATATACATTACAGATAGAGATTATATGTTTTTATGTGGATTGTAGCTTTGTTTCATGCTTTCCTCTCATTGTTTCTCCCAAATCCTGCCTTAATGAACCATCTTCTACAAACCGACATCAGCTAATCTAAGACGCCTTGATAATAAGACATCCTATTATTTTATGTGCCACGAACAAGGGGAAAAAATGCCGCTAATTAAAACATGCCACAGTGTTGATTGTCAAACTCGGCCAATTTCCAAAATGCATCTTAAAAACTGATAAAATATAGCACACTGTCACTCAAGGCTCTAGGATAAACTTCCAGGGGTGGGACGGCACGTTCAAAATACAAGTTTATTTCTAGTTTTTAAATATCTAATTGTGCTCACTGAGGCTCTGCTAATTTATACTTGAACGCATGAAAATGCCCGATTCCCCACTTCTTCTCAAATTCAGTGTCTAAACAAACTTCTACTTTTTTTTCAATATAATAAATTAGAAAATGGCATAGTTTTGTTTTGCTTTTTTTTTGTCTTAGAAATGATGCTGAACTTGACTTAACAGCCATTTGAGTTTTCGTTCCCGAGAACTGTTAAATTCTTCGTGCATTTTCCTATTGACTTGCTGCATTTTATATGACTTTCCAGGTGCTTTTTCTATTTTCAGAAAGACAGCCAATTGTGATATGAGTTGCACATTTTTCCCCAGAGTTTTCAATTTGCCTTTTACTTTGACTGTGGTGTTTTGCGTTGCAGAGTTTTTTGGTTCACATTTGTTTATTTTTGAGAGACAGAGAGACAGAGTGTGAATGGGGGAGGGGCAGAGAGAGAGGGAGACACAGAATACGAAGCAGCTCCAGGCTCTGAGCCATCAGCACAGAGCCCGACGCGGGGCTCAGACCCACAGACCGTGAGATCATGACCTGAGCTGAAGTCGGACGCTCAACCGACTGAGCCATCCAGGAGCCAGATTTATGGTTTTAAGTATAAATTCATAATATGCATATTTTCTGAATGGCTATCAAGTTGTCCCAGTGACATGAAACATCACCCTAAGTAGATAATAAAATCCCACTTGCATTTGGATCTATTTCTGGAATCCTCCCAAGTTCTTATAATATTATCACCTATTTCCGTTCTTTCTTGAATCTTGTATCTTTCTACTGGATCTTATCCTTTGACCTTTGGGTTTAGACAAGGTTTTTTATTTACCACAAAATAATACTCTCTCTCAACACTACATGACCCCACATCTGAGTCTATGCCTTTTCACCTTTTTTTTTTTTTATAGCCAAGCTTCTAGAAAGAAAACAATTTCATATTTTCTATTTCTCCGTGTTCTTCATGATCTGGATTCCACTCAATGCTACCTTAAAATCGTTCTTTTTTAAATTTTTTATTTATTTTTTAATGTTTATTTATCTTTGAGAGAGAGAGAGAGACAGAGCTTGAGTGGGGGCGGGGCAGAGAGAGAGGGAGACACAAAATCCGAAGCGGGCTGCAGGCTCCAAGCTGTGAGCACAGAGCCCAACTCGGGGCTTGAACCCACGAAACTGTGAGATCATGACCTGAGCCGAAGTCGGCCGCTTGACCGACTGAGCCACCCAGGCACCCCAGTTGTGTGCCGAGTTGGCTTGTGTTTGATTCATCACGGCTGATTGTTACATTTTCCAGAACTGTGTGAGCTGGTTGTTAAATGCCAAATTATAAAAATGTGATTATTAAAAATCAATGTTATTAACTTCCAAGTAAGAAAGTTATGCTAAAACAAAGGTAATAAATATTTGAAACCATCAGTTGCTATTTTCTATGCTCTTGAGATTATTTATGCTAAAACAAAGGTAATAAATATTTGAAACCATCAGTTGCTATTTTCTATGCTCTTGAGATTATTTATCTGCCTGGTGGTAATCCTATCCCTCCTGGACATCTTCCCAGCCCTGCCTTCAGTGACGTCATGTTGGCCGCCTGAACTGTGCCATGGCAGGAATATTTTCGCCATGGAAATTGGCAAACGTTACCAACCAGAGCTGGATGTATTGCTTTGTTAGTTTGTTGGACTTAAAGCGTTGGAGGAAATGTCAATAATGTGGATTGTGCGTTAGAGGGCGTCATGCTTTTAACCGTTATGATGAGAATAACTCAAGCGTTTGGGGAAAGCAGCTTCCAGGATTCAAAAATTCCTGGCCTATTCAGGAAAGAAATAGGTCAGGTCGTTGACCAATGATTGAAGTCCTGACCTACACCGTCATTATTCCACTTTGTGTTTCTTGTAAACGAAAATAGCAACCAGTATTTGTGTGGGAAACTTTATCAGTTGGAACACAGGTTCTCTAGAGGTTTAAGGGTTCTGCAAAAATAAATAAGACATATTGTGAGAATCCATTTGCTATGTGGAATTGACAATAAAGAAAGAGTATTCTGTACATTGCTATTATTTGCAAATTGTGGGCTGCAGTTTCCTATGACAGTAAAATTCCCTGTCTTAGTCCAGTCACTGCCTCCTCCCAAATGAATTATCGTGCTGGACCCTAAGGCCTCTTTGGAGCCACTCCTGCTTGGCCTTGGAGACGCTGTCCCCCAGCCCCACCCTGTGCATCTTTCCCTCATCCCCTTTCCCACTGAGCCAATGAGAAACCAGCCTGGTGAAAGCCTCAGGCTCAGAGTTTGCTTGAGAAAAGAATCTGAATAAAATCTGGAGCCTTATCCTTATTTCAAGTACAATTTGTCACCCAACGTGATCGCTAGAGGGGAAATGTCTAGGGTGGACGAAAATGTCATCGGAAGTGCACATATTTTAAATGAAGGAGGTAGAATCGGATTGTGCCGCACAGTGACTGTGTCGCGGGAGGTGTGCCCTGTGCAAATGAGCCTTTCTTTCCATGGTTCCCCCTGCTGTCAGTGGGCAAACGATGGCCAGTGAATCTGCTACGGTCTGGCCGGTGGGAGGAGGGCCTTCTCCCTCACAGTGGTGGAGCAGGTGCATTAGTTTCTATCGCTGCTGTAACAAATCCCCACTACCTCCATGGCTTACAACACAAATCTATTGTGTCACAGTTCTGTAGGTCACAGGCCCAGCACCGTGTGGCTGGTTTCTCTTCCCGGGGCCTCACAAGGACTGAATCGACGTTGGCCAGGCTGGGTTTTTATCTAGAGGCTCTGTGGCAGAGCCCTCTTTCGGGCTTGCTCAGGTGTTGGAAGATTCATTTCCATGCATTTGCAAGACAGAAGGCCCTGTTCCTTTACTGGCAGCCAGAGGTCATTCACGGTTTCTAGAGGCCTCCACATTCTCTGGCTCACAGCCCCTTCATCTCCAAAGCCAGCAACGGCCTATCAAACACTTCTGATTCAAATCTTTCTGCCCCTTTTAAGGGCTCATGTGATGATATTGGGTCCACCATGATAATGTGGCATAATTAGTCCACCTTAAAATTTTATTAATTAATTAATTAATTAATTAATTTATTTTTTGAAAGAGAGAGAGAGAAAGCAGAAGAGAGGCAGGGAGAGAGAGAGAGAGAGAGAGAGAGAGAGAGAGAGAGAATCTCAAGCAGGGTCCACACTCAGCATGGAGCCCAACACAGGGCTTGATCCCACGACCCTGGGATCATGACCTGAGCCAAAATCAAGAGTCAGACACTCAACTGACTGAGCCACCCTGGTGTCCCAATGTCTTTACGTTAGTAGCCTTAGTTACATCTGAAAAGTCCCTTTTGCCAAGGTACATAAAGCATTCACGGGCATAGCACCAGTGGTTAAAGTCACGATGACCAAAATCAGCCCCTCCCAGTCTGCCTGTTTCATACCCATCCTTCTCGCCGCCTAATGTCCTCAGAGGTCCCGTCTCATCACAGCATCAACCCGGAGTCCAAAATCTCATCTAAATTTCATCCGTTCTAGAGACCAGCACTCATCATCTGAATCGGGTGCAGCTCCTGGCACATCCTTCCCCATCTACAGGCCGGTGGCTAAAGACACAAGTCACCTGCCCCCCACACAGAGCAGTTGGACAGGTGTAGGCTAAGTGGCAAATATTCCCCTTCAAAATCTGGAAAATGGAAGGTTGGGTGAAACCCCTAGTCCCAGCCAGATGAATTTTCTGAATTTCCAGGCCTGGGCTAATCTTCTGGGGCTCCCAGCTCTGCATCTGGGCTCTTCCTCCCGCCCGGGGTCACCTTTCCTTTTTCATGCAAGGGCAGCTTGCTCTTAGCTCAACAGTTTGATCAGCCTGCCAGGAAGGAATAGAGTCTGTGGGGAGGGTCCAAAGCCTTTCATTTCATCCTCTTGCTGTCCCTTCTGGTCCCAACTAGCTGCACCTGAGCTCATCTGAAATTCTCAAGGACCGTGTGGGCCCGCTGGGAATACCGCAGAGTTCATGCCATTGGATGAAAGTCTGCTTCGTGGGTCCCTCATCCTAAAATGCCAGTGTCGTCGTAAAATCATTATCATGGAACTGCCCGTTTAGAATGTCTTGGTTTTTCTCCCCCAGTCTTGGCAAATTAATCAAGGAGTGACATGAGAGCACAGATGTTCATTTGTTTGAGGTGAACTTGATTTCTGGAAATCTGATTTCAGGAAAATAACAATCGAGGAAGCAACCTGACTCTCTTTTAGTCTTGTGGTTACAGAACTTAACACTGTTGCAGCCTTAAGCCCCTGTGGCTGATTTGCTCTTTGTTTTTCGCACCTGTGGATCATCTCATATCATGAATAAGAATATTACAAAATATAGGAGAGCCTGGTGGCTCGGTCGGTTGAGCGTCCGGCTTCGGCTCAGGTCATGATCTCACGGTTCATGAGTTCAAGGGCCACATCGAGCTCCGTCTGTCAGTCTGTCAGTGCAGAGCCCCCATCGGATCCTGTGTCCCCTTCTCTCGGCCCCTCCCCTACTTGCACTGGCCCCAAAATAAAAATAAAATATTAAAGAAAGGGAACGTTACAAAATATCACTCGAAATTGCACTTTGAGAACCCCTGGTTGGAGATAAATGCTAAAATATCACATTCATTTAATACACATTTCTGAAGTCCCTACTTCATGCCTGGGGTTGTTCTAGACACTTGGGATTCAGTAGCCAATGGGACAGGTACAAAGACTCTTTGCCCTCATGGAACTTATTTTCAGTGTCGAATGTCGCACCGTCTTAGGGTAAGGACCGACATATGCAGCTTCCTGTGAGTTACATTCTGGGGGCCCACCAGTGATCTGACTGGAGGCACACTCCAGCCCTGGGCTATCATCAGTCCAGAGGCAGCCACACCGCGTGCAATGGGCTGACGAGCAAGCGAGGCACAGGCTGACATGGGTGGGTGGCGGAGGCTTGTGAGTCATGAGCAGACTAGCGGAGAATCACGACAGGGATTGAGATAGTCCTGGCAATGCTTCTGAGGACACACAGGATGCATCTGAGAGAGAACCAAAACTTCACTGTATTGCATGAGTTCCCTGAGCTGAGGAGGGCTGAGACACTTCCTTGTGAAATGGCGAGCTGGAATTAGGAGTTAGCCTAGTTAACCTGGTAGTTAACCTAGTTTCCATGGATAGCCAATTTCTTGAGAAATTAGAGTCTTTTCTGGACAGAGAGAGGAGCCTTGCAGGGACCAAGGCTTGGTTCCCTCCTTTGGAATCACTGACAGACATACTTACCAGCAGGAAATCCACAGGGGGCAGATGCCAGTGACCAGCATAGAAGCAGAGGTGGCTGGTGGCAAGGACTGAATTAGAGGGCACGGGTCTGCAGGAGGGGTTATGCACGGACTCGAAGGCACAGAACCTCTGTGGTCATAGCAGATGGCGCCCCTGCCAGGGAAGAGGCACAGGAGGGGAGAATCTGTAATTACCAGGAAGACGCCATCAGACTGAGAATGTTTGGGTAGGGGAGGCACCGGACTGACCCAGGATCACAAGGAAAGTTGGATCAGGTGAGACCAGGAAGATCCCAGCCCCAAATTTCTAAACCCCTCAAGACCTCACCTCAAATCTGAAAGGGGTTTGTCTCCTTGAACTGATGAAAGAAATCGCCACAAACTGGGTGGTTTGGAACAACGGAAGTTTTCTCTCTCGCTTCATGTGACCCCTAGTTGGAAATCCCCTAGTTGGCAGAATGGGCTCCTTCTTGGGGATTCTGAGGGAGAATCGTCCCGGCTTCTCTCCCAGCTTCTGGCTCCAGGCAATCCTGTAGACACCCCCTTCCAGTGTCTGCTTTGTCTCCTCATGGTGTCCTTCTAGTGTGAATGTGTTCATCTCTTCCCTTATGAGGATGCCAGTCATTGGATTTAGGGCCCTCCCTAATCTGGGACGGCCTCACCTCAAGATCCTTAACTCCATCACATCTGCAAAGACCCGATTTCTAAAAAAGTTTACCTTCACAGGAACGGGCGTTAGCAAATGTCTGTTGGGGTGGCAATGGAACCTCGTACCTTGTCCTGATTGCCACTCTCGTCTGCCTTCTCCACAGGGGTGAAACTGGGTTGTTGGGGCGGTGGGGCTGGAGGGGGAGTAGGAAAGGTCCAGCTGTGCCAAGCTTGAGAGAGCTTGGAGGGGACAGGGGAGAGGACAGTGAGAGATCTGGGACGAGAAATATAGAAAGTGCCTCGGGAAGGGGGGATTTTAAAGTAGCAACACTGTGCTCTGCACATCGTGAGTGGAATCTTCCTTTGCCAAGTTTGAAAGACTTCCTTACAGATTTAAACTGCATTTACATAATCATCTGGTAGCCAGACTGGGGATTCTTTGTGACATTGTTGCCACATAGCGAGAGATGGTCTTCCCGGCAAGAGCGAGAGGGTCCGGTTTTATACTTTTGGAACAGACCTGAAACGACTGTTCTCCCACAGGGTAGTATTCCAAAAACCCGTGTTTTTAAAAAAATGTTTATTTATTTATTTTGAGAGAGAGAGAGAGAGAGAGAGAGAGAGAGAGAGAGAGAGAGAATCCTAAGCAGGTTCCACGCTGTCAGCACAGAACCTGACATGGGGCTCGATCCCACAAACCCTGAGATCATGACCTGAGTCGAAATCAAGAGTCAGATAGTTAACCAACTGAACCACCCAGGTGCCCCCCACCCCCCTGCCAAGCCATATTGATATAACTGTATTTTTCTACAGGCCAGAAGGAGTTAATTCCAAGGAGTCAAAAGGTATTGCCCAATCACCTGAAGGGTTTGAATCATAAATACTGAGTGAGGAAGATTCTGTCCCTGCCTCCTTTATCTCCGGGACACCACACTACATCTGTTAGTGTCTCTTCATATGGAGAAACACGTTTTCTGGAAGACTCAAGCTTCCGTCCCCTACTTTCCTCTGACAAGCCCCCATGTTTGGCGGTCTCCGCTTCTCTTCTGGAAACTCCCTGCAGTAACCTGATGCACACCTGAGCAGAGGGCATGTGTCTTCCTGAAGAGCCATGACTTGACATTGGCAGAGAGGAGAGCCACATCTCAGTTTCAGCCACTTTACAAATAATTCGCTCAAGTTAGAGGCAGCGGGAGTGACATTACGTGCTGTATGGAACTGGGACACTATCACAATTTCTTGAGGAGTCCTTACTTCAGTTTATTTTTCTCCATAAAAGCAAATATTGCATGGAAGAATAGTAATTAGAAATGTATCCCATGGATAAATCATTCCTTATAGTTCCCAATTTTAATGTAGTTGATTTTCATGCGTTCATCCAGCACATATTTCTTGAACTCCTACTATGTGCCAAGGTTGTCTGAACTGGTTGATCGAATACAGCTGACTCTGTATTTCGGTGCCCACTGGTTCTCTTTTCCTGTTTCCTTGCATGGCCACATGTAGTTCCCCATTTCTCAAGAAGTACATTGTTAAAATCTGAATTCCCTTCTCCCACTTTTCTAAAGCAATAGTAATAATGATTACAGTCAGAAGAGGTCAAGCTGATTTAATATATTAAAATATTAACTTGCTAGCCAATTTCAAGGCCAACATTTAAAACCACTAATATAAAAAGGGTTAAATGTGACAAGAAAAATAGAAAACTCAGGTACATTGTGCCCGTCAATGACCTTGGGAGCCTGTTATAAAGTCTCTTAAATTTTGAAAGGCTAAAATAAATGGTTGGAGAGAGACATTTAAAAAAAATCATACACAGTTATAACAGTGGGGGCCTGTTTGCGGTAATGAACCAACCCGACGTCCATCAGCCACGCATCAGTCAGTGTTAACAATGGTGACATTGTGTGCTCGCGGGATGCAGAAGGTTGTGATGTGAAAATTATCCTTCTGTCGGCTCCTTCAACCCTGGTTCCAAATTGAACCCTTGGAGAAATATTTGGTTAGGCCTGTGCTTTTCAAAATAAAGCAAATGTACTTTAAAAACATTAAAATAAGTTAGAGACAATGGCTTTACCAGAACCATGTGGATTAGGGGGATTGTGCTGTAATTTTAGACAAAACAAGGTTAGCTTCAGGAAAGTCACCAACAGTAGTTTTAAAAAGTTAAAACCTGCCAATATGTTGGCGGTCCACACTGACTGCCTGGGGGTGGGATGAAGTCATGGCCTCAAACAGGACCACCTCAGAACTATAATGATGACTTGTTAAGACCAAGGGAAATCAACAGGTATAGAGTATGCCTAGAGGTTTTAAAGGAGTTTAATGATTTGGGGGCACCTGGGTGGCTTGGTTGGTTAAGCGTCGACTCTTGGTGTTGGCTCAGGTCATGATCTCACTGTTCGTGGGTTCAAGCCCCACGTGGGGCTCTGCACTGACAGCTCAGAGCCTGCTTGGGATTCTCTCTCTCTCTCTCTCTCTCTCTCTCTCTCTTTCTCTCTTTCTCTCTCTCTCTCCCCCCCCCCAAATAAATAAACTGTAAAAAGGGGGGGAAAGGAGTTTAATGATTTTGACTAAAATCATCGGTAGACAAAGATGAATTTGCACAAGGTCCACCAGTGGAAGGGCAAAGCAAGTTTATCATACGTAGCTCAAAAGGACCACCTCTCTGAAGTCAAACCAAAAACAAACTAGCTGATATCGAAGCAAAAAGGGGACCGTATTGCCCAGCGTGTGGAGATTAACGACAGGTACCAGCATCCCCGTGTGTCACCTCATCCCAGGCAGCACTTGGAAGGTCTTTACCGTGAGGCCGGATCACCACAGC
The DNA here is from genome assembly GCF_023721935.1 of Panthera uncia. Taxonomy (NCBI): domain Eukaryota; kingdom Metazoa; phylum Chordata; class Mammalia; order Carnivora; family Felidae; genus Panthera; species Panthera uncia. The sequence continues at coordinate 4,592,291 of NC_064810.1, forward strand.
AAGTTCAGTCCAAGGGTTTGCTGGTCTCCTAACAGCCAGAGAAAACCCGTGCTCTTTACCAGGTGTCCAAACCTGGGCTCTTGTTACTGGTTGTTTCTTCCAGCCTGTGTATCGCTGACGGCGAGGCTCCCTCTTACCCCTTTGCTTTTCTTTCTGTCCTTCTGTCTTTTCACTCCCCTCCAGGGCCCAGCACATTCATTAAGACCAGGAGTCCTTGGCTCATAGGAAATCTGAAAGCTTCTCTCCTGTCTTTATGAGTCTGACCCCCTTGAACTGAGTCCACTAGTTTCTAGAGGCTGCTGTAAGAAATGACCACAGACTCTGTAGCTCCAAACAGCAAGAGTTTGCTCTCGTACAGTGCCAGAAGTCAGAAGTCCACCAGGGGTCACCCAGGACAAAAATCAAGGTGTCACCAGTCCTGGTCGCTCCTGGAGACTCCAGGGGAGAATCTTTTCCTTTGCTGCTCTTATGGTCTGAATGTTTGTGTCCCTTGCCCCAAATTCATATGCTGAAATCCTAACCCCCAATGTGGTGGTATTAGGAGGTGGGGCCTTTGGGAGGTGAATCATCATGATGGTGGGGTCTCACGATGGGATCAGTGCCCTTATGAAAGGGAGCCACCCCCAGCTCTTACACTTTCTCTACCATGGTGGGGGTGGGGTGGACACAGGAAGACGTCTGCCATTTGCAACCCACAAGAGGGCTCTGCCCAGACCCCAACCATGCAGGCAGGTGGTCACAGACTGGCAGCCTCTAGAAGCGTGAGGAGTGAATGTCTGTGGTCCGGATTCTCGGTCTGTGGTGCTCTGGCACAGCAGCCCTAGCCAACTAAGGCACCCGCCTTTCTCAGCTTCTGTAAGCTGCCCATGTTCTTTGGCTTGGGCCCCCTTTCTCACCTCACCCTGACCTCTGCTTATGTCATCACATCCCTGACTGTCTCCCTTCTGTCCTGCCTTTTTATAAAGAAATTTGAGCTTACCCTGAACCCAACCACATAATCCAAGATAACCTCCCCATCACAAAACCCTTCATTTAACCACATTTGCAGGTTCCTTCACCAAGGAAGGTAACATATTCACTGGCTCCGGGGATTAGGATGCGGACACCTTCAGGGGCCATTGTGCTGCCCACCACAGGGCTGACTAAATTGTCCCCTACAAAATGTGTCCTGTCTCCTCCAGCAGCTGGGATCTACCAGCCTGCCTGAGAAGTTTCCAACCCCTCCTTGCGATGTGTGCTGGCCATTCAGCTCTGATCCTTAATGGGGCAGGTCTGGTCCAGTAACCAGGCCCTCAGGCCTTCTGCTGGTGTCAGGCTGGGTTCCTGCAGGGGGAGGCAGGGAGGATCCAGGGCATTTCACATCCATCTCTCGGTGGGTGAGGCTCCTGGCATCAGTACATGGCCTCCATGATTTCCCTCCTGCTGGTGGCCCCACTCTGGCTTTTGTCCCCTGCCCTAGCATCTCCAGCCCCAGGTGTGGCTGTGGCTCTGTCGTGCTGCTCCTCTCTGGGTTGTCTCACGTCCCCTTGTGTCCTCTTCCAATTCTTCTCAGCACCTTTGTATTCAATTCTCCCAGTTATATTCCTTCGATTTCATTTATCTGGTAGGATTTTGTTTTCCTGGCTAGACCCCGACGGATGCACTATTTCAACAGTGTCAGGGAGGCGGACATAGAAAGTGGCTTGACTCTTGCTCTCAGAAGTTGACGGCGTGGCCGAGGACACATTGGATCAACTGGTGTCATGCAGTACAGGGTAGGGCGAGGCCACAGTCCTGCACCAACAAGGCGCCGTGAGGCATAGAGATGGGACCCTTCTGGAGACTTGAAGCTTAAGACACCTTTGGTTTTGAAGGATGGGGAGAATTTCAAGACAATGGGCAGGGAGGACATTTCAGGAGGAGAGAGGAAATCAGCAGGAACACAGAGGTGGGACCGGACAGGGGCACTGAGGAGGGGACAGTAGGCCCGCGTGACTGCAGACCACACACATCCTTAGTGGGGGAGGGGAAAGGAAGGGCGGTGAAAGGTGGCAGGGCTGTCCATGCATGTCCTGGGGCTGCTGCAATGAGTTCCCACAAACCCTGTGGCTTTAAGCAACGGAAATCTGTTGTCTCGCATTTCTGAAAGCCAGCGGTCCCATATGAAGGCGTGGCAGGCTGGGCTGTCTCAGACCTTTTCCAACTGCTGGTGGCTGCCTCTCTCCTGTCTCTGCCCGGGCTGTCACATGGCACCCCTGTATGTATCTCTGCGCTCTTGCCCAAATACCCCTCTTCTCGCAAGGACACCGGCCACTGGAGTCAGGGCCACCCTGCTCCAGTCTGACCTGCTTGTAACTTCATCACATCCAGAAGGCTGACCTTTGAGCAACACACATTTAAAATTCATGGGTTGGGGCTCCTGGGTGGCTCAGTCAGTTAAGCGTTTGACTCGTGATTTCGGCTCAGGTCATGATCTCACGGTTCGTGGGTTCGAGCCCCGAGTCAGGCTCTGTGCCGACGATGCTGAGCCTGTGTGGGACTCTCTTTCTCTCTCTTTGCCCCTCCCCCATGTGCACTCTCTTCTCTCAAAAAATAAACTGAAAAAATAAAATAAAATTCATGGGTCCACTTAGACGCAGAATTTGGGGGGGTGTAGATACGGTACAGCAGTCTAAAGATATTTCCTCTTCCTTAGGATTTTCTTTTCTCTAGCTTACTTTAAGAATATAGTATTTAATACATATAACAAAACAAAGTATGTGATAAACGACTTTTGAGGTTATCTGTAAGGTCAACAGTAGGCTCAGTAGAAAAGTTTTGGGCGAGTCAAAAGCTATGCCTGGATTTTCGGCTGTGCAAGGGGTCAGGGGTTGTTCAAGGGTCAACTGTATTTCTAAATAATATCACACTCACCAGTACTGAGGGTTAGGGTTTCAACATATCTTTTGGGGGGACACAAAGGCAGGTGATGGAGCGCCCCCAGGGCCTTGCTGAGGCCTGTATATTTGATGACGGGTTCTGGTTTATTGGGTCAGGACCACAAGGGAACTCTTGTCTGCTGCTACGTTTTCATGAGCATTTAAATCAACCAAAATACAGCTACCTGATGACCCAGCAATTACACCGCTAGGTATTTATCCAAAGGATACAGGAGTGCTGATTCAAAGGGGCACATGCACCCCAATGTTTATAGCAGTGCTATCGACAATAGCCAAAGTATAAAAAGAGTCCAAATGTCCATTGGCTGATGAATGACTAAAGATGTGGTGTATACATACAACAGAGTACTACGCAGCGATCAAAAAGAATGAAATCTTGCCATTTGTAACAACGTGCATGGAACTAGAGTGCATCATGCTAAGCGAAATAAGTCAATCAGAGAAAAGATAAATATCATATGACTTCATTCGTGGGTGGAATTTAAGAAATAAAACAGATGAACAGAGGGGAAGGGAAGGAAAGGTAAGATAAAAAGAGAGGGAGACAAACCGTAAGAGACTCTTGGATGCAGAGAACAAACTGAGGGCTGCTGGAGAGGAGGTGGGTGGGGGATGGGCTAGATGAGGGATGGGCATTAAGGAGGGCGCTTGTCGGGATGAGCACTGGGTGTCCTATGTAAGGGATGAATCACTGAATTCTACTCCTGAAACCAGGACTACACTGTATGTTAACTAACTTGGATTTAAATAAAATTTTAAAAAATAAAAAAAGAAACCAACCCAGTCTTTTAGCAGCAAAAACAAAACAAGACAGCGACCTTCCCCAGCGCCACATGTTCACATGTGTCTCTCCCTCCTAGAAGACAGCTCGTCCACACTTGCTGTCCCCCCGCCATTCACATCCCATCTGCTCCTCTACCCGCTGGCTCTGACTCCCATTACTTTCTTGTGCTCTCCGAGTCATCACCCTCCACCCCTCCATCTGCTTGCTGATGATACCCCACCCTGCTAAATAGCGGCACTTACCTGTTCTGGCCCTTGCCTGCTACTCAACTTCTCCGAAACGGAACCGCCTACCTCCCCGTCCTTGAGTCCCCCATTGCCAGTGAATGGCCCTGCTAACCCGCTAGCTCTCCAACCAGCTCCAGAGTCACCCCCAGTGCCTTCCTCTCGCTCATGCCGTGTCCCCTCGTCCTGGAAACTCACCATCTCTCATGGGGATTGTTCGACCATCTCCTAAATGATTCCAGCCCCTCAGTCTGGCAGCCCTGAAATCCTCAGAGCAGCCACGGGGACTTTTCTTGACCGTGAGCCGGCCGTGCGCCTCGGACTACCTGTAAGGCACAGACGGACTGCTGGCAGGCTGCAGGGGCTGAGCCCGGCCGACTTCCGCTTCTCACCGTGTAGGGGTGTGTTGCCTGCGTGCACCCACTCAGGTACGACGCTGCTCACATTTCCATCCCCGAAATATGCTGCTGCTCGCCTTTTACCTCAAGGCCTCTGTCCAACGGAAGAACTCTTCCTTCCTTTTCACCCAACCAATGCCTACTCATTTCTTTTTATTTTATTTTTTTTAACGTTTATTTATTTTTGAGACAGAGAGAGACAGAGCATGAATGGGGGAGGGTCAGAGAGAGGGAGACACAGAATCTGAAACAGGCTCCAGGCTCTGAGCTGTCAGCACAGAGCCTGACGTGGGGCTCTAACTCACGGACCGCGAGATCATGACCTGAGCCGAAGTCGGCCACTTAACCGACTGAGCCACCCAGGTGCCCCTCATTTCTTTTTAATGAAGCAGTGAGCAGAGAGACGAGTGAGAAACAGAGGATTGCAATTTTCCTTCTGTGACTACCTACTCCCTCCAATACTCTCCACTTAGGACAAAACCCAGGCAACTGCTCTGCCCACATCACAGGACGGAGCCTGACGCGAATGCAGGCCCAGTCCCGGGCCCGCCTCCATCGCACGTCCAGTCTCCTAAATGATGGGAGCATTTCAAATACTTGTCGGATCTCTAATGGAGAGGGTAGAGCTGGCAGTTCAAATGACTCTCTGATGTCCAAGCCAAGATGCTCTAATTTACATAAGTGACAAAAAATGCATGCTCCTTTACATCAAAGCCCTGTGCGGTTCTGCGTGGACCTGACCATCTGTGAAGGGTTTGGCTAACAGAATCCACTTTAGAAAGCACATCCAAGGGAAATTCGCCAATTTCTATTTCGGGACAGACCAATAATATCCAGGCTGAAAATGGCCTTGGCCGTCACCTGTGCAACCACTTTGCTCTCTACAGGCCAGAGCAGATGGGTGCAGAGGCGGCTGACTCCCTCCAAGGTGACTCAGCTCATCATGGGACCGGCGGACACAGGGGCTGGATGTCACTTGCCCAGCACCTGTTCTTTCTGCGGGCAGTCCTCACCCCCATCACAGCGTAGAGATGAAAAGTCAACCGGGATTTAGAATCTAATCCCAAAGAGCGGCTGGCCAGCTCCATGATCCTGGGGGAGCTATCTGTGGCAGCGCGGTACCCCATCTATCCCCAGGGGAGAGAGATCTCTTTCCTGCCAACCTCAGGGACCTGTTCAGTCCGCCATTATTCGTCTATCCCAACATGCACTCCTTCTCTTGCTGGGCATTGGGTGCCGTGCTGTGTGGTGTAATCCAGACAAATAACATGTGGTCCCAACAGGAGCCCCCAGAGCTATCTCCCCAGCTTGTGGTACCCCACGTTTCTCTTGACACACACTGGAAGTGCCGTGGCTAAGGCCTGCTTTCAAAGATGCTCTCGGCAGGCAGAAGCTGGGCTGTGCCTCTGACATCAGGCCTGGGTCCCAGTGCTCTCCAGGGGCTTCTAGACAAGACTGCTGTGACCTCAGGTGTCGGTCTGCTCCAGCTGCCATAACGAAGTACCGTGACCTGGGGTCTTCAACAACAGACATGGATTCTGTCCGAGTGCTGGAGGATGGAAGTCCAAGATCAAGGTGCTGGATGATTAGCTTTGTGGTGAGACCTCTCTTTCTGGAGGAAAGTATGGTACCTTTCAGATGGTACCTTCTTACTCCGTCCCCATGTGGCCTTTTTTCCACATGTGTCACACACAGAGGGAACCAGCAAGCTCTCTGATGTCTCCTAAGGACACTCATCCTGTGGAATCAGGGGTCATCCTCCTGACCTCCTTTAACCTCAATTACTTCCTTTGTGGCCCCATCTCCAAGTGCAGTCATTCTGGGGATTGGAGTTTCAGCATACAGCTTTGGGGGGGGAGGGTGACCCCATAAGTTCAAGGGCCGGAGCAACCACTAGGCTCGATGCCGTGATGTTCCTCTGCTGCCCAAACAGCTCATTCCGTGATGCACGTACCTGCATCTTTGGGGTTCCCAGGGAAACGCACGGCTCTTGTAGGCTTTATTCTTTACTCGTTCAGATGAGCAGGGAAGCAATCTTCAAGGTGTTGATTTCTCTCTCCGGAATGAAGAGTATTATCCTTCCATTCACTGAATCGACACAGCAGGGCCGTGACAACTTTGTCGGCCACCTCCCAGGCTCCTCCTCCTCTTCCGCAGGTATCAGGTGGGCCCAGCGCGTCCTGAACAAAGACTGCATTCCTCAGCCTCCCTTCCAGAGTGAAGGTGTTGCCCCTCGTGCGGATCCTGGCTGAAGGGGCAACGACAAAATATGTTTGGCAAAACAAAAGTGAATGGGGAGAGCCTGGGCTGCAAGTGTGCACAGAAGGTGCGAGAAGGCATGCCTACAATGGATTCACGCTGAGCTGTGAAAACAGCCATGTTTTTAGTTTGTTTATTTTGGGCGGGGGAGAGGCAGAGAGAGAGGGAGAGAGAGAATCCCCAGCAGGCTCCACACTCTCAGCACAGAGCCCGATGCAGGGCTCCAACTTGCAAACTGTGAAATCATGACCTGAGATGAAACCGAGAGTTGGACACTTAATTGACTAAGCCACCCAGGTGCGCCCACCAATTTTTAATGTTGATCGATGTGGATTTCAAGCTAGGCAATAATAGTAAGAGAAAATAACCTTCGCAAGAAGGGGTGGGATAGAGCTACTGAAGTGGGAGAGACTGAAATTCTATACTTTGTTAGAATTACAGGAAAGCTAAAGTGTTACCAATTTTAGAGCAACAACCACAAAACAGAAAGCAATTTCTGACTTCCTAACAGATGGGGATTAAGTGCTGGTGAGGAAAACAAGGGGCGCCTGGGTGGTTCAGTCGGTTGAGCCTCCGACTTTGGCTCAGGACATGATCTCATGGTCCGTGAGTTCGAGCCCCACGTTGGGCTCTGTGCTGACAGCTCGGAGCCTGGAGCCTGCTTCGGATTCTGTGTCTCCCTCTCTCTCTGCCCTGCCCTCACTCATGCTCTGTCTCTCTCTCTCTCTCTCAAAAATAAATAAACATTAAAAAAATTTTTTTAAAGTGCTGGTGAGGAAAGCTTAAAGAAATCAATGCAACAAAAGGCAAGAAAGGGAAAAAAATAATCAAAGAAAAAAAGCAGGATAAACAGAGCATAGTATGGCAGAAAGAGATCACAACAAATATTAGGTTGAATGTTATGAGATCACCATTTTGTTTAAGTTTATTTTTTTTTTAAAGAGAGAAAGAGAGAGAGAGAGAATGTGAGTGGGGGAGGCACAGAGAGAGAGAGGGAGAGAGAAAATCCCAAGCAGGCTCCACACTGTCAACACAGAGCTGGACATGGGGCTCGAACCTATGAACTGTGAGATCATGACCTGAGCCGAAATCAAGAGTCGAAATCAAGAGTCAAAATCAAGACTCGAATGCTTAACTGACTCAGCCACCCAGGTGCCCCGCAAGATGGCCCTATTTTAAGTAAGAATATCTAAATATTAGTAACTGCATATGGCTTAACTTATTATAAAGTAGGATTATGTGTCCTCACTAAAAGACGACAAATAAGGGAATGGATTTTTAAAAATTCAAGTTGATGTTGAAAAAGGCGTACCTAAACAGAACGCGGGAGAAAGACTAAACGCGCAGAGCAGTAAAAGACCAGTACTAACCGAAAGGAAGCCAATGCAGCTGCTGTCATTTCACCAAAATACACTTTAAGGCAAAAAGTGTCCTTAGATAGGGGGAAGGGAAGGAAAAATAAGATAAAAAGAGAGGGAGACAAACCATAAGAGACTCTTGGATGCAGAGAACAAACTGAGGGCTGATGGAGGGGAGGTGGGTGGGGGAGGGGCTAGATGGGGGATGGGCATTAAGGAGGGCGCCTGTTGGGATGAGCACTGGGTGTCCTATGTAAGTGATGAATCACTAAATTCTATTCTCAAAATCACTATTACGCTATGAAACCCAACTTGGATTTAAATTTTAATAAAAACCAATCCATCAATCAATAATAAATGAAATTTTAAAAAGTGTCATTAGAGATGAAGAATTATGTGGTAAGGATAAAACCAACATTTTCCTGAGAACACGCAGCAGCCACAAGCCTGTGCATGTCTGAAAAATGTGTGGCTTAAGATACATGAAAAAGGCAAACTGTCAGACTAGTGCACTCACTCATCTATGTCTATAGCCCAGGAAACCGTAAGAGGAAGCAGACCTATGCATAATCTTAATGGGAAAATTTAAGGTAACTCTCTCAGAAATTGATAGAACACAATAAAAGGTTGTAATGTTATAAACGGTACGAAAAATACCATTTTACACAGTGGATTGGAAAAAATATATATCCTTGCACTGAAAAAATGGAGGCTGTACTTTCTAAGTTCATGTAGAACATTTACAATGGTCCTGCATGAAATCACCGAGAAAAGTCTTCAACAAATACAAAATAATGAATACTATTCAGATGGCAATGGGATGAAATCAAAGTGGAAATTAAAACTCCCCCAAAACCTTACTTTGTAGAAAATTGCCCTGATGCTGGGGCGCCTGGGTGGCTCAGTCGGTTAAGCGTCCGACTTCGGCTCAGGTCACGATCTCGCGGTCCGTGAGTTCGAGCCCCGAGTCAGGCTCTGGGCTGATGGCTCAGAGCCTGGAGCCTGTTTCCAATTCTGTGTCTCCCTCTCTTCTGCCCCTCCCCCGTTCATGCTCTGTCTCTCTCTGTCTCAAAAATAAATAAACGTTAAAAAAAAAAAAGAAAAAAAAAGAAAATTGCCCTGATGCAACCGTTGATCCTAAGTACACTGTTAGGGGGGCCCTCCCAGGGATGATGCAACAGAAAGGAACACGGGCCGTATTCAGATGCTTGAATCACACAGTTTATTAAACTCAACCTAAGTCACACGGAGGGAAGTGAGGGGAGAGAGGAAGGGTAAATTAACATACTTCAGAGCAGGTGAAGTTCCTGAATCCTAGGTACACGGTGCTCATGGGTCCTGTTTCTCTCCCTGCTGCATCAACCTTCCCCCCAAGGATGCTGTTATGAGGACTGGGGCCGAGTTTTGAAGAAGGGGCTCCACAAATGGAAGCTTCCCTGGGTCACTGGCACCTGATATCTCTTCCTTGGAGAGACACAGGGGCAAGGAGGCTTGACTTGGCCGCAGCTCACTAGGCAGACTGTCGAGAAGTTGTGGTTTTCATCTGTGCTCCTCAGGCAGAACATCGGGGCTGCGGAGAGATCACCATGGGTGTCACTGATGGCTGGCCAAATCTGGGGGCAACACAGTTACCTGCCCAGAGGTGGCCTGATCATGACCTAATAAAGCATCTACTTTATTATGTCATATTTTAAGGATTTATTCTATCTAACCTTGATATATCTTACAGGTTACTAACCTTCCTTTCTATATGTAACACACCTATTGATTTTACTGTATTTCACAAGCTACTTCAATATACTTGAATATTCATGACCTATATTTAACCTGACATATGATTTTACTCAATCTCATAAACTAAAAGCTTACTTAAGATCTATGTTTAACTCTTTTGTGAATGTCCTAAGAAAAGCCACATGATCTCTGGACTACCTGACTTATCTCCTTCTTCAAAGCACTCAAAGGTTTTAGTATGAGTATAGCCTCAAAGGACTGCACCACTGCTCACAGAAATACACACACACACACACACACACACACGCACACACACGCACATGCACATTCGGATAGTTTTCCTTATGAAACAATTGAATATTTTCAGATAACAACACACACTTTTCTTAAAAAAGTTTTTCATTAATGAAAAATCTCAGTGGAAATTAGGAACTAGTTGGGACAACAATGGAACTCTGCTGCATAGGTCTTATGAGATGCAGCTAACACCGTACTTGGGTATACATTTATAGCCCTAAATGCTATTATTGAAAATAAGACTAACAAGCATGAATTAAGCATTCAATTAAAGAAGCTAGATAAAGAAAAACAGAGAAAAATAAAGACATAAAATAGAGAAGACTTTGATTAATAGGAAAGCCTAGGTGGTTTCAGTTAATGAAGATCTCCGTGGCCCCAGTGGGTGCTAAATTAACCAAATGCAATGTGAGGCTTAATATAAATAAAATGCCATGTGCCAGTGGTGGTGATTGTCACAGAATGTTCCTTATTGCAAAGTTCTTCTCCTGGGCTTTAAGTTAGCAGACCAGTACGCAAGGAACACTGACTTGTTCAGAAATTACTGTAGAAACTGTGAGTGTTTCACCTGGATAAAAGATCTATGGGAGAATCTGTAGGAGAATGGATTAGACTCAACTTGTCCAGGAATTTAGGAATAATTCGTTTGGAATTACAAAAAGTCAAATGTCAGGTTGTCGTAAGTAAAGACACCCATCTAACAACTAGGCGTTGGTGGCCATGTAGAGCTGCTTCTCTTGGTTCCATTCTGAAGAAGTCTACGGGGGCTGGGTTCCCTGCGAGTACCAGGGAGGAGCAGAGGTGGTGGGGGGGGGGGTCCTGCTCAGTTCAAAAAGTCTATTAATCCAGAATAATAATAGTCTGCTGGCATGGAGGAAGCCCTGGTATTTAAATGCTGCTTTCTTCCACCAAAACTCTGTTAATTATAAAAGTTAGAAAATTATATCATAACATGCTCCTGGGACATGAGTCACCTTGGGCTGGGTGACTTTTGTAATGGTCAGAAAATCAGCATGGTCCGCATGGTCAGAAACCATCTTGTGTCTTATTTGCTTATCCACATACTGTCTTTGTTCTCCCTGAAGGCAGGGACCATTTTATCCCAGACTTTGGACTACTTGGCACCTGGAAATGTGCTGGGACCTAGTAGGTGTTTGATAAATATTTGTTCAAAGAATGTGTCTAGGGTTCTTAACTCTCTAAATTATCCATGGGTCTGCTTCACGGGGTTTACAAACTCGCCAAATTTGTGTCTAAATTGGGTTTCTGGGGGGAGAAGGCCCATAGATTTTATCAGAGGCTCAAATGAGCCCCAGATCCAAGCAAGGTTGAGAACTATGAGTTTAGTGATGCCAGGAAGAGACAAAGAGGAGTTCGTCTTTTAAAACATTAATGGAAAATTTAGGGACACGTGGGTGGCTCAGTCGGTTAAGCATCCGACTTCGGCTCAGGTCATGATCTCACAGTTCACGAGTTCAAGCCCCGCGTCAGGCTCTGTGCTGACAGCGCAGAGCCTGGAGCCTGTTTCAGATTCTGTGTCTCCCTCTCTCTCCGCCCTTCCCCCACTCATGCTCTGTCTCTCTCTAGCTCTCTCTCAAAAATAAATAAAACATTAAAAAAACAAATAAAACATTATGTAAAATTTAGATTTCATGGAGTTTCAGCTGAATATTAATGTGCTTGCATTATTGGAAAATTATATGCATTTTCTAGAAGTTGATCATCTTTATAGGGTGTAAATCTGATAACTTAGCCTTAACCACAATAGTTGATTAGATGAATTCCTTCTTCTGCCCCATCAGATTTGTTGCAGATTCTTTTCAGTTTTCAGGAATATTTGTACTTCTTAATAACACAAAAAAATTTAAAATATCTCTGGAGCACCCGAATCACCTTTTTTTTTTAAAGTACTCGAAGATTTTAGTATGGGTATGCTCCTGGGACAGAATTGCTGTTTAGAGAAATACACACACACACACACACACACATGCATACACACACAGAAATCACACACACATACACAGAGTCAGTATACCAAAGGGGGAACGGAAGTGACTTTGGGCAGTTTCCATGGCAAAGATGCATCCTTAAACTGCAACATTTTTATTCCTGAACAGGTAATTTATCATCACGTGTTTATGGGAATGATTACGGCAAGTCCAACTCTGTTAGCGGTTAAGTACACACTTAAAATGAATCCTGCTAACAGTTGTGATTGGCGTACAAGAATAAAATATATTATTTTATCATGTACATACCCTATTATTATCAGTATTTGCATTATATTATTTTATCATCATCCTATTATAATGTTGATAAGATATCATAAAATCTTACGGGTCTTTGCTCTGACTTTAAATGGGTTACTCTGTCTCTGAATATCACTCATTGTCTCTTCCCTCACACCCGCTATAAAGTCACAGGGAATTACAATCCCACTCAGGACTATCATGTTGGCCCTCAAATGTTCAGCTTCTTTCTTTCCGGCACCTATTTTCTTCTTAGAAGGCTGGTGGGCCCTGTGACATACAACAAAATCAATCAGGCACATCTCACCATTCTGCCTAAATATAAGCCCTTGTCTGACCCTGAACCACAAATGAGAGCCACCCCCTATCTCGGAGATGCTTCCTCAGGGTCTCACATGCAGGAAAGAGAGAGGGCTCCCTTACCTGTCCACACAGGTGAGTGTGGGCACCTCCTTGCTGTCCAGTATGGCGTTCATTCAAGAAGGAGAAAGAATTTTAAAAATGTGAAAATATCATCTCAGAGGGCTCTTCCCATCTTGTCCTTTGGTCTGAAGCTAGAAAATGAGTAAGAGTGACTTTTTTTATTCAGAGGACAGAGTTCAAGTGGGGAGTGGGGCAAACATCCTAGTTTCTGCTTCCAACTCGGAGAGATGCTTCCCAACTGGTTAGAAAAACAAATTCTGTTTAAATCAAGAACTCAGACTTTGAATTGGAGAGAGATTGCTTTTTCACGAGCCTTACCTCTCCCTGCTGCCCACCCCCCAGACACACAGCATATATGAATCTCTTTCCACAGGGAGCATCTGGGATTTTCAATTATTAAAAGGAAGCTCAGAGCCAGGCGCTTCCTTGGGGAGCCCAACGAGACTTAGGCTGCAGGTTCTGTGTAACCCCTGGCATTCAGTAACATTTCCAATATCTTGGCTTAAATCTGGATGTTTTAGATTTGGGGGTGAGCACTGGCATGGCGAACGCAAGGGGAATAAATAAATAAAGGCTTGAGTGAAGAGAGATCAGCAGTTCTCCCCCACCCCTCCCATGCAAGGACCATGTTTCTTGCAGCGATGTAAACAACCAACCAGCGGGCAGGCAGGTCCAGCATCCAGCTCCAGCATCTTTCTGGCCGGGCCCCTCCTCTGCCGCTCCTTCCCCAGCCCTGCCGTGCCTCTCTCGGTAAGATCCAGAGGGCGTTCCCTGGCCTGACACGGGGATGAGCTTCGCCAGTGTCTGCCGCGCCTCCTTCCAGCCCTTGTGGTTGAACGGGGCTCTTTTCCTTGTTGGCTTCCTTTTCCTCTCCATGGCCCAACTCTTGTCGCCTCCTAACACTTCGGACAAATGAAGTTTGTGAGGTCATGATTTCCCCAGGGGCAAGTAGAAAGTCGCCTCCCACTCCCCAACACCACATTAGAGGGAGAGACTTTCTCCCCCCCCCCACCCCGTTCCAATTCATGGGATGGACTTGACTTCTCTGGCTGTTCTCTCTGCCGCCTTTCGAAGCCTCTTGGTGTGAAAAGGCAGCAAATGGTGGTCACCTGGACACTGAGCTAAAGGATGGCGTGTGCACAAAATTGTACCAAGGCACCACGTACAGAGAAAAAGATGGCACCCCTATTGGTGTTGCACTTAGAGTCCGTTATCACCCCTAGAATTACCCTGCAGATTCTATGTCACGGTGTGCCAGTTAATTGCACAAAGAATCACGTTGGGTGCAAGCATGCTCCAACACTATCCCTCACTGTGCACGTCGACCTGCGGTGCGGGTCCAGGGGCAGGGGCTTCCACTCGTCTCGCACCAGGCTTTTTTTTTTCAGAATTCACCAGCTGGGAGTGTCAGGCAAGGACAGCCACCGACCCTCCTCCGTGGGTCCTCCCGGCATTTCCATCCTCACTTGCCTATGAACATACACTCGCGGCCCCTTCCTCACACCAAAGCCGGGCAGCTGGTCAACCTGGCGTTAAAGGGAGGTTAAGGCAAAGACGGAAAACAACGAGAATGGGAAACATGCTTCAGAGCCCCAAATCAAGAAACGTTATTTCCTTTCTGCGTTTCTAGAGACATTCAAAACAATTCCTGGACGTGAAAAATCCGTGCGGAATAATTGAAATCGAAATGTGGAAGGCCTTACGTTGCGCTAATCCATTTACAGCGGTGTGAATTGCTTCTCAAAGCCAACTGCCAGACGGGCTGCTTTATTTAATGACTCGAATGCTCAAGTTCCCTCGGGGGAGGAGACGGTTTTGCCACCAACTGTGGCATTTCCCCACTTTCTCCTTTGTCCTGAGGTGGCCTGGCTGTGGTCCAGGCTCTCCTGAGATCTCAGCCAGCGGGAGCAGGTACCTGCTCAGTCTGCTCCCAGCACGGCACATGCTTTATCCCACACCTGCTGAGTCTCGAGGAGACAAAAAAGGGGGTAAAGAACACGTCCTGTTTTGTTCCCATGCGCTGATGGCTCAATTCTCGTAATTTATGGGGATAAAATATGCATGGCTGTTACACCTGAAAAGAAGGAACAGGAATCGTTAGGAATTTGTCCACAGATAGAACCATCAGAGAAAGTGCCTGAACCAAGGGCCCCCGGGGGAAATGGTGTCAGGAAGACGGCTGTGGTTGAGCAGCTCCAGGCTCTGGGAACTGCTTCTCCTAAGAATCCAGGCACTCAGGGGCCGCACCAGGATGGCCCTCCTGTCTTCTTCCCCCAGACCCTGAGCTCTTCCTGCTGATCAGGTTTGATAGGGAGTCCATTTATGAAGTGAAGATTTGACATTGTAGAGATGTCAGGACGAAAAGCGAGGACAGCAGTTTTCCAGGTGTGGGCCATGGACCGCTGGGAACCCCCAGTGCTTTCACAGTCCAGGATCACGTCATCGAAACAATTTTCTTTTTTTATTATCTTTATTTTTTAATGTTTTATTTATTTTTGAGAGACAGAAAGAGACAGTGCAAGCGGGGAGGGGCAGAGAGAGAAGGAGACACGGAATCCGAAGCAGGCTCCAGGCTCCGAGCTGTCAGCACAGAGCCCGACGCGGGGCTCGAACTCACAAACTACGAGATCGTGACCTGAGCCGAAGTCGGACGCTTAACCCACTGAGCCACCCAGGCGCCCAAAAACAATTTTCTTAATGCCTTTTTCTTTGCCTTTTTCACTGAGTTGACCTTTGCATTGATGATGCAGAAGCATTAATATTAATAGGTATATTAGTCTCCAGAGAAACAGAATAGGGTGTGTGTGTGTGTGTGTGTGTGTGTGTCTGTGTACAGAGAGAGAGAGAGAGAGAGAGTGAGTGAGAGAGAGAGAAACAATGCTCTTTGGAGGGATAATACGAACATATGTAATGTATATTAGATGGATACATACAGATAACACATACACACACACAAGAGAGAGATTTTAAGGAATTGGCTCACATGATTGTGGGAACTAACATGTTCAAAATCTGTAGGGCAGGTCAGCAGGCTGGAGACCCAGGGAGGAGTGAGTGCTGTAGCTTGAGTCTGAAGGCAGCCTGGAGGAAGAATTCCCTCCTCCCCAGGGGACCTCAGTATCTTCTTGTAAGCCTTCAACTGATTGGATGAGGCCCACCCACATCATAGAGAGTCATGGGCTTTACTTCATGTTCACCGATTTAATGTTAACCTCATGTAAATAATCTCTAGACTGGTGTTTGATGAGGCAACGGGGAAACATAGCTTAGCCAAGTTGACGCATAAAATTAACCATCACAACAGGTAAAACTGCTGGTGACTTAGCATAAATGAAGGCCATGGTGTTAAACTGGACAGTAGTCATTGGCCTCTTCACTACTGTGTACTCAGAGGAAAGAGAGAGAGAGAGAGAGAGAGAGAAAGAAAGAGGAAAGAAAGAAGGAAGGAAGAAAGAAAGAAAGAAAGAAAGGAGGAAAGAAAAGAAAAGAAAAGAAAAGAAAAGAAAAGCAAAAAGGAGGAAAGGAAGGAAGGAAGGAAAGGAAGAAAAAAAGAAAGCCGGTTTCACCTAAGAATATCTTTGATGAAATGCAAGAAAGAGTCAATTTCAGGGGCGCCTGGGTGGCGCAGTCGGTTAAGCGTCCGACTTCAGCCAGGTCACGATCTCGCGGTCCGTGAGTTCGAGCCCCGTGTCAGGCTCTGGGCTGATGGCTCGGAGCCTGGAGCCTGTTTCCGATTCTGTGTCTCCCTCTCTCTCTGCCCCTCCCCCGTTCATGCTCTGTCTCTCTCTGTCCCAAAAAAAAATAAATAAAAAATGTTGAAAAAATAAAAAAAAATATAAAAGAAAGAGTCAATTTCACTAAACACCCCCAAGAGACTGCTCATGACATCTACCGCCCACCGTCGGCAGAGGGCAGCCTCCCGCACTGCCCACCCTCCCGCCTGCAGGCCCACATCCGTGGGGAGCTGAGGCCCACGTGCTAAGTAGCGCCCGCACTGCGCGACACCCACACGGGCTGCCTCTCCGCCAGCGAGAAGCTGGCACGCCGGGTCGCGCTGGGGCTGGGTGGCACCCTGCTCGCCAATTCCTGCCTCCCCTCTACGCCACCAGCCTTGTGCTGGCCGACCCCTGCCACGACCCCCCCCCCCCCAACTCTGAGCAGGGCCATCCACACCTGGCCCAGCCTAGACCGGGTCTTGGGGCCGTGCCTGCCTCCTCCCTATGCCCGTACCACGCTGTGCCTGTTTGCGGGGCCCCTTGCGGCCCCCTTGGATCCTACCCCCAATGCCTGCCATTGCCCGAGCCTCAACTGGAGCCTGGCGGGGGGACACTGATGTCGAGGTTGTGGATGTGGGCACCGGGCGCGTGAAGGCTGAGGCCTCCCTCGGGCCTCCCTCCCGCCTCTGCAGGGCAGCCTTTCTCCGGGGCCTTCCGCCAGGCTGCCAGAGCTCTCGGGAAGTCCTGCCTCCTGGCCTTGAAGACCTACGATGCAGCCAAGGCCGGACCCTACCAGGACGCTCGCAGGCAGCTGTCTCTCCTCCTGGACCAGCAGGGCCCGGGGGCTTGGCCCTCAAAACCAGTGGTGGACAAATTCAGAGTCTGAAACCCACCTGCTGAAGCAGACGAGGTCCCCAGGAATCCCCTGCATCCCGGGCCCTCCCTGTGAAACCTCGCGGTGCGAGCCCCTCCCCTTTAGCCTCCACAGCAGCTTTGACCTCTGCTGCCCTCGTTCCATGGGGACCGTCATCAGGTGCTCGCTGTTTCCGTGGCGCTCTTACGTCTGGGTCTGAGCACCGCCTCTCACCAGTGCAAGGACCGCGAAACCAAACTCGATGACTCGCCCTCCGGGGAGCAATCGTCGCGTGCTGCCCCCCAAGGGGCCCGATGGGCCGCCCCCCCCCCCCCCCCAACGCTCCATCCGTGCATGCGCAGCGTTACTGAGCTCGTGGAACGTCTAGGAACAGGAAGGACGTGCACCGCGTGCGCGCCCGCTGCTGTAACGGAAACGCAGCCGTTTGCTGTCGTCGCCGAGAGTCCTGCTGTGGCCACTGTTGATGGGCATATTGCCCAAATTCAGCTTCCGCAGGGCAGGGATTTTGTTGTCACGCTGTCCCCACGGTCTAGAAGAGCGCACGGCCTGTGATCGGGCGCTGGATTCCTACTTGTTAATTCAACAAATGCACAAAAAGGGTTCAGGTTGCTTCGGGCTCCTGCAAGGTGAAGCTGCCTTAAGCGTTTTGCACGACTGAGGACGATGCTTCTCTGCGCGCAGCCACCCTGCCCGTGCAGGTGGCCGCCGCGTGCCCCGCGTCTGCTCCTGTGGCCGGGCAGCCTCGGCTGGGCTTCCTCAGTTTGCTCCAGCGATTTCTGCCTTCCCCTCCTCCCCCTCCGCCCAAGGCCACCTTCCCGCCATCGCCGTGTCTTGTCAGCGGTGCGGCTTCTCATCTGATGTGGGACAGTCGTCGCCAGCGAGTGTTCGCACATAACGCAGCTGGCAAGTGCTTCTCGCCTAGACGGTGTAACAGAGACCGACGAAGGAGCTTATTAGCGTTTTAAGGGCATTTCCTGTGGTGTCTGAGGAGCCCCTCGGCCCACTGAGGACGAGCCTGGGGCCTGCACAGGGCTCCGGAGGGGCCGGCCGAGCTGCAGGTGCACTGAGCACTGGCTGAGGACGGTGCAGCTGACTCCATCGTCGTGTTGGGTTTCAGCCGCGCGTGGACGTTCGCCGCAATTCGGACGGGAACTTGAATGGTGGTGTTCGTGCTTCTAAACAAAGAGCGCATTTATGAGAATGGGAGCGGGAGAGGGACGGCAGCCAGAAAGGAAGATGGTCTCAAACACTGCCTGGGGGAGGGGACGGCTTCTGGAAGCCTCATGCGTACACAGAGGAAGAGGGGCCTCTCCGTTACGGGCGAGGTGGGGCTCCCACCTGCTGGCCGCTGGGCCCGGCTGATGCCTCAGAGCTTCCAGTTGTCCTTGGTCCTTGTGCGGTTCTGGGTCCTCAGGAAGCTGTGCCCTGAGCAATTAGACAGGCAAGAGGCTTACGGGGGGTGGGTGCGGGGAGGAGAGGGGGTGCCTGCGCGGATGAACGAGAGAGAGAGCACAAGCAGCCAGGGAGGGGCTCCCAGAAGCGGGGCTCCATGCATGCAGAGCGGGAGGAGGGACGGCTGTGTAGGAAGGGGCCTGGCACCGAGATGCTTGGCCAGGGAACCCTGGTGCAGAGATGGCTTTAGAGCAGCCGCGTGTTGGGAAGAAATGGCCTGCCTCTTGCATTCAACGGGGGTGACCCCGGGAGCGTGAAGCCTGCGGCTGGGCACGGCCACCCAGTTAGGCACCTTGCAGCTGGTTTCTCTCCAAGGGCGAGCTGAGTGGGGCATGCCCGTGGCTGCCTCCGGGGCCCCATGACCGCTCACAGGCAGAGGGGCCCCTGGAAGGTGGCACCTCAGAGGCGGCCCTCTCTTCCTCCCTCTGGCTCCTCCTGAGCTGCCCTCGTATGCCTGGTCCTGGTTGTGCGCCCAGCTGTCCAGCCTCTCCCAGGAGTGTTCTGGACCCCATTAGAGAGGGGGCCGTGGGGAGAAAGAAGACGCGGCTAAGGGGGAAGCAGTGTCATCAGGGAGGTGTCAGGGAAGGCAATATATTCTGGTGACAGGATTTTCAAACGCTCAGTTCCTGGGAAGGAACCCCAGGCCATAACCGAAACACCAATAACTGAGGCAGAGTGAGTCCTTTGAGGGAAGCCACAGCGGGGCTGGCAAAAGAAACACACGGGGGAGGGGACAACAAAGCCCCCGGTGGGTACAACTGGCATGATTGAAAAGCCACTGCCGGGTGAATCGTTACCCATGGCTAATAGCTTTTGTTGGTTTTCTTTTCTCTTTCAAGGGCATTGGTCAAATTTAGGCTACCTTGCATAGAAAGGCAGTTTTTCAATGTCGGCTGGGCTGTGAGGGGCTGCCACGACTTTATACTGTGGTTCCTCCTGCAGTTATGCAGTGTGCAACCTGGAGCACTGTGCCCCTGCTACCGTGCCCTGTGGGCAGCTGGGGCCTGAGCTGAGATTAGCGGTCACAGCTGTGGCCCATGTATATGTATGTATGTGTGTATGCATATATGTATATATGTATATGTGTATATATGTATATATGTATGTATGTATGTGTATATATATGTATGTGCATATATGTATGCATATATTGTATATATTGCATACATATATGCACATACATATATATTGCATATATATATTGCATACATATACCATACATACCATAATATATATGCATACATATATATAATATATATGCATATAATATATATGCATATATATAATTGCATATACAATATGCACATATATAATTGCATGTATATTCATATATAAATGCATATATATAATGCATATTATATATTTTATATATATAATATGTATATATAATATATAAATAAATATATATAATATATAAATATATATAATATATATAACATATAATTATATATAAAATATATATAATATATAACATATTTTATATATATAATATATAATTTACATGCATAAATATATAAATGCATATATATGCATACATATATATTGCATATATATACACCATACATACCGTAATATATATGCATACATATATATATTGCATATATATAATATAATATATATTATATATGCATGTATGCATATATGTATGTATATATGTGTGTATGTATATATGTATGTATATATTATGTATACAATATGTATGCAATATGTATGCAATATATATTCATTTATATTCATTATTTATTTACCTAAAGATGTGTATTTGTTCAGTGTAAATTTATTTATTTAAATGTATTTAGGCTCAAATGTTATCTTCTTTTGCATGTGTAACATAATTTCACCTTAATGCACATTTGGTGTTTTCTAGGAACGTTTTGAGCACACCAGTTTTCCATTTTTTAAAGTTTATTTATTTATTTAGAGAGAGAGAGAGAGAAAGCGCACAAGAGCAAGGAAGGGTCAGAAGGAGAGAGAGGGGGAGAGAGAGAGATAATCCCAAGTAGGCTCCATGCTGAACATGTTGGGCTGGAACTCAGGAACTGTGAAATCATGAGCTGAGCCCAGTGTGATCTCAGTCTTTTTGTACTTGCTGAGGGCTGATTTGCGTCCCAGTATGTGGTCTATTCTGGAGAATGTTCCATGTGCGCTGGAGAAGAATGTATATTCTGCTGCTTTAGGATGAAATGTTCTGAATGTATCTGTTAAGTCCATCTGGTCCAGTGTGTCACTCAAAGCCTTTGTTTCCTTGTTGATTTTTTGATTAGATGATCTGTCCATTGTTGTAAGTGGGGTGTTGAAGTCCCCTACTATTATGGCATTATTATCAATGAGTTTTTTTATGTTGTGATTAATTGATTTATATATTTGGGCGCTTTCACATTTGGCGCATAAATGTTTACAATTGTTAGGTCTTCTTGGTGGATAGACCCCTTGATTATGATATAATGCCCTTCTTCATCTCTTGTTACTGTCTTTATTTTAAAGTCCAGATTGTCTGATATAAGTATGGCTTCTCCGGCTTTCTTTTGTTGACCATTAGCATGATAGATGGTTCTCCATCCCCTTACTTTCAATCTGAAGGTGTCTTTAGGTCTACAGTGGGTCTCTTATAAAGAGCATATAGATGGATCTTGGTTTCTTATCCATTCTGTTACCCTCTGTCTTTTGATTGGAGCATTGAGTCCATTGACGTTTAGAGTAAGTACTGAAAGATATGAATTTATTGCCATTATGATGCTTGTGGAGTTGGAGTTTCTGGTGGTGTTCTCTGGTCCTCTCTAGTCTTTGTTGGTGTTAATCTCTCCTTCTATTTTGAATGAGTCCAGCCTTTCTGGATAAAGAATTCTTGGCTGCATATTTTTCTGACTCAGCACATTGAATATATCCCACCACTCCTTTCTGGCCTGCCAAGTTTCTGTGGATAGGTCTGCTGCAAACCTGATCTGTCTTCCCTTGTAGGTTAGGGACTTCTTTTCCCTTGCTGCTTTCATGATTCTCTTCTTGCCCGAGTATTTTGTGAATTTGACTCTGATATGCCTTGTTGATGGTCGGTTTTTGTTGAATCTAATGGGGGTCCTCTGTGCTTCCTGGATTTTGATGTCTGTGTATTTCCCCAGGTTAAGAAAGTTTTCCACTATGATTTGCTCAGATAACCCTTCTACCCCTATTTCTCTCTCTTCCTCTTCTGGGACCCCTATGATTCTGATGTTGTCCCTTTTTAATGAGTCACTGATTTCTCTAATTCTTAAGTCATGCTCTTTTGCCTTAATCTCCCTCTTTTTCTGCTTCATTATTTTCCATAAGTTTGTCCTCTGTATTGCTGATTCTCTGCTCTGCCTCATCCATCCTTGCCACCATGGCACCATTTAAGATTGCAGCGCAGTTGTAACATTTTTTATTTCATCCTAACTAGCTTTTACTTCTTTTATCTCCACGGAAAGGGATTCTAATCTATTTTTGACTCCAGCTAGTATTCTTATTATCGTGATTCTAAATTTTGGTTTAGACATGTTGCTTGTATCTGTGTTGGTTACGTCCCTGGCTGTCGTTTTGTCCTGCTCTTTCTTTTGGCTAAATTCCTTTGTTTTGTCATTTTGAAGGGAGAAAAGGAATTAATGAGGTTAAAAACAATTCAAATTAAAAAAGAACTTAAATTAAAAAATTAAAAACAACACACACACACAAAATCAAATAAATGATCCTAGATCCTAGGTGTGGTTTGGTCTGGGTGTTGAAAGGTGCTTGATAGATTAGAGAAAAAAGGAGAAAGGAAAAAAAAAAAAGGAAATTTTTTGAAAATTTGAAAAAATGAATACACTGAAATGGAATAAAATGAAATGATGGAAGTAAAATAGAATTTGAAAAAATGTACACAAAAGTAAAAAGTATAGTAGAAAAGAAAATTACAGAAATGTTTTTAATAAAAATTGAAAACAAAAATAAATTTTTTCTCTTTCTGTGTTCAAGAAAAAGAAACGAGGGGCGCCTGGGTGGCGCAGTCGGTTAAGCGTCCGACTTCAGCCAGGTCACGATCTCGCGGTCTGTGAGTTCGAGCCCCGCGTCAGGCTCTGGGCTGATGGCTCGGAGCCTGGAGCCTGTTTCCGATTCTGTGTCTCCCTCTCTCTCTGCCCCTCCCCCGTTCATGCTCTGTCTCTCTCTGTCCCAAAAATAAATAAAAAACGTTGAAAAAAAAAAAAAAAAAAGAAAAAGAAACGAAAAAGAGGGGCAAAAAAGAATACTGAATAGATGGACCAGCAAACAGACTGAAATATGATTGAAATTACTTTGTTTTCCCCTAGAAGTCAAACTACGAAGCGCTTTATAGTCCGTAAACTAAGCAGGCGAAGAGACTTGTGTGCTTCAAGAGCGTCGTTGGCCCAGTTGGGCAGGGCTCAGTGTAACGGCTCCGCTCTCCACTAGATGGTGCTGCTCAGCTCACTGGGGTGGATTATTGTGGCGCTTGCAGGTGCGAATGAGCATGCGCAGGAGTGGTGAAAATGGCGTCACCCAGCTCCCCAGTCTCTAGTATCAGAACTCTGTTCCCCTCCATCAGCAATCGTGCACCCGTCCTTTGTCTTTGGCTTCCACCCGCTCCCCGCTTTTACACTGTCTGTGGCCAAGCCCCAGGCAGCACCTCTCGCCTGAGTTTTATCTCAGCTGCGGCTGTGTTTGCCGACCCCTTGCTTCTGAGGGACGGCGGCTTTGACCCGTTCTGCCCCTCTGCGGAGGGTCTCACCCAGCAATGGCCAGCGCCGGCCACACCCAGGAAAGTTCATGGGACCGTGCTGCTGCCGATGCCCAGAGACTGCGGCTGGGCGCCAGCCCGCCCGAGAGAAAGTTCACATGATCGTGTAGCAGCAGCATTTCAGGGATTATGGAAAATCACAGCACGCGTCCGGTGCCAGGCTTCACCTCCAACGACCTTGTTCTAGTACCAGCAGATGTGGTTGTTCTCCGGGGTCTGCTGGCACCTTTGCCTGTTGGGGGTGGGGGGCGCCACACCGCCTCTACCAGCTGTCCTCCCAGCAGGGGAACCACCTCTGCATGTGGCCCAAAGACACCCAAACCCCACTCTGCTCCCGGGGATTCGCCCTTCCTACCAGCGCATCTCCAGGTATCGAGCTGCGGAGTTGCAGACGCTGTTCTCCCCCTGTTTATAGAGTCTTTGTGGAATTTAAACCCTCTCCTTTCTCCTTTCTCCCTTTTTAGTTCAGTCCCTGCGGCATTTTCCACTTTTCCACTGTCTCTCCAGCTGCTTTGGGGGGGGGATGTGCTTTTCCTGTATCCCCCCCCCCCATCCTCTCTCTCCCTTCCACAGCTTCTCTCTCCCCCAGTTCACCTCTCCACGCCATGTACCTGCTGAGTTCTGTGGTTCAGGTTGCGCAGATTGTTGTGTTAATCCTCAAATCAGATTTCTGGGTGTGCAGTTTAGTGTTGATCTGGCTGTATTTCAGGGACGCGAGACACACACAAAAAACCTTCCATGCTGTTCCTCCATCTTGGCTCCTCCCTGACCTGAGCCCAAATGAAGAGTCAAATGCTTAGCTGACTGAGCCCCCAGGCGCCTGGAGCACACAAGTTTTCCTGATGTGCTACTGAGCGCTGTCTGCGGTGGTTTGGGTCTGGAACGGGTCTGTAATTGACATGTGCATCGTGAAGCTTAATTACCTAATGATGGCATCTATTTTTGCTGGTAGAGGTGAGGCTGTTGATGTCCACATTTCTCATGCTCCTGCTCCCCCAGTGTAATCACGATGGTGGGGGGGTGGCCGGTTAAACACCTCTCCACCGAGGCTCCGTAACCAGCAACAAACGAGACCTGGAAACATTTCAGGAAGATTTTCATCCTCCAGATGCTGGCAGCCTGGTCAGAGAGGAGACACAAGGAGTTCTTTCTAAGGATAGACGCTGACTGGGCACCCAATGTGAGGCAGTGACGTTAAATTCCACGCGGGAGGAGTCAGTAACAATGCCACATTTGGCTTGTGGCTGTCCCTGCATAGAAGAAATTGCACTAATAATACTTAATTACTGTGATAGTGTCTGAGCGGAGTATTGTGGGGTGGGGCTCCCCAGATGGCAAGGATATGAGAAAGTGTGACAGGGAGGCACGTGGTGCTCTGGGCAGGGAACCACATAGAAAGGTGCTGGGTGACTGAGGATGGGGCTCTGACCTGCTCGATTGAAGCAAAAGGTCCGTTAAAGTGGGGTGGTGAGAAATGAGTCTGGAAATTAGGACAGACACCTCAGGGCTGATAGTTCTAGGACGCACTAATTCTCAAGTGCTGTGCTTTCAGCAAAGATGGCCAGCCTACCCGTAGCCCGTGACTCATCAGTGCCTCTGCCATAATTTTATGTAAAAAGTAATCCGATGTGCCCCATGGAGCCTTTGATTTGGAGTTACAATGCCCCAAGGTTTCAGCCAAAAAGGAAGGGGTGGTGCCTGATGGGAAAAGATGCATGTCCTAGAGGCATATCCACGATGAGCCGGGGACACTCAGGACTTCTATTTCATAAGGATCTTCTAAAGGCTGAGCCTTTGTCCACTCGGGCTGTGATAACAGAGTAGCATAGACAGCTTGGCTTAAGAAAACAGAAGTTTGTCACTCACAGTGCTGGAGGCTGGGGAAGTCTGAGATTGGGGGCCCCTGTGTGGTTGGATGAGGTTGATCTTCAGGTGGCCGACCTCTTGTGTGTCCTCACAGAGGAGAGAGGTAGGGAAATCTATGGGATTTGTAACAGCACGAATCCCATTCATGGGAGTGCCACCCTCGTGACCTGATCCCCTGTCAGAGGCACCCCCTAAAACCACCACCTGGAGCATTAGGACGTCAGCATGTGAATTTTTGTAGAGACCCAGTCGTCCAGACCATAGCAGTCTGCGTTTACTATTATTGCCAAAGGTGTTGTTCTTTTCCTACCAAATATTAAAACTATGCCCTTTTCTTAACCCTTCTGCTTGTTCTTACTTTCCTCTTTGGCCGTATCAGAGTTAAAGCTGATGGCCGCAAAAGCCATTTTGTTTGGCAAATCAGTTTCGTTTCCTACAATATCTTGCTTCATGACAATTCCATGAGGAAGTTGATGTAACGATGTTAGACGCTCAGGTTTGGGACTTGCTCCTCTGGTCAGGTCCCGTTGGGGACAATGAGTGAGCCCACACGCCCGCTGAGCTGGAGACTGGAGATTGGCCCGTCCTGGGTGTTCTCTTCTCTGCTGTGCTTGCAGGCTGAACTCCATGGTGTGTCTTCCCAGCGCCCTTGCCCACTGGCTTCTGATGGGGTCACCAGTAGAAAGTGGGGCAAAAGACTTGAGGGTAGAAGGGGAGAAAAGTTTAGAAGTGGCTTCCGGTGGTAGTCCCCAGGTACTCGGTAGCTTCCTTGTCTGCCTACATCTCAGAAGACGGTTCTTTAATCTAACTCTCTTCCAAGAGACCGATGAGAAGGTGAAGGCATTTCCCCCTCCTCTTGAGGGGGAGGGACTTCCAATGAAAAGAGCCAATCCTTTCCACGTGCCATGGATCAGGTACTAAGCAGCAGGCACCTCGGTGTTACACACATCGCCTTCCTTCCTTTTCACGGCAACCCCTTGGGTTTCGAGGCCATTTGGCAGATGAGGCAGGGAAAGCCGAAACCCGGGTCTCTGACCCTGTAGACCACATTCGCCCGTATTTGTGTTTGCCCTCTACGATTCTTCCACGTCCTGAGTTTTATTTGATTTTCTCAATGAGATTCCCCATTTTCGTCACATCCATTAATAGCTAAGTGGACATCATTTTGAAATATTGAAGTCTGAGGAAGGATTTTTCCAGTTCAGATACGCGGGGGAAAACATATCATTTTTGGTCATTTATTTCATGGGTTTCTCAATTCTATTAACATTTGTATTAAACTGTTCAAATGACCCGGCCTCGTTTTTCACAGGAGCAGACCTGGTACACACTGGACTTTGCTCTGTGGTGTTGTAAGCAGATAACAAGTAGCATTTCCGAATCTCATAGAAGCATTTGGAGAGAAGTTGTTTTATGAGGTTAACGAAACAGATTCAAAATGTAATCTACTGGGTGACCTGGCTGGCGCGGTCGGTCAAGAGTCCTACTCTTGGTTTTGGCTCAGGTCATGATCTCATCACAGTTGGTGGGGTCCAGCCCTGCCTCTGTTTCTGTGCTGACAGTGGGGAGGCTGCTGGGGATTCTCTCTCTCTCTCCCTCTCTCTCTGCCCCTCCCCTGCTCACACTCACTGTCTCTCTCAAAATAAAAATAAGCTTTAAAAAAATAATATAAAATGAAATACATGCATAATATGCCATACATCTGGTCAAACTTACAAGCAGACTTGATTCATGTGATTCTTTCTTAGTATAATTTATTTGTAAAAATTATTTTTATAAATTGGTTAATCATAAATGTTTTACTTTTTAATTATTTTTATTTTTAATGTTTATTTAATTTTAGAGAGGGAGGCAGAGCATGACCGGGGGAGGCGCAGAGAGAGAGGGAGACAGAATCAGAAGCAGGCTCCAGGCTCTGAGCTGTCAGCACAGAGCCTGATGTGGGGCTTGAACTCACGGAAGTGAGATCATGACCTGAGCCGAAGTCGGACGCTTAACCGCTTAACCCGCCGAGCCACCCAGGCACCCCAATCATAAATGTTTTAAACACTGGGTTCTTTTTTTGATTTAAACAATAGGCATTTATATTCTTTTGTATTGAAAGATAATACTTTGTTTTTGGTACTATTGGGTTCTTATTTGAATGTGTTATTTATATCGAAGTCATGGCTTACCCTTCCCTTTGCACAAGTTGCCGTCCCTGAACTTGGACTTGAAACCAACATAAACAGGAAAAGAAAGCTCCCTAGCCCCTTCTCTAAACATGTTCTTGTCTTCAAACCCATCATGAGTGACAGGACCCTTAACACCCAAATTTGTCACAACATGGCAAGAGGTGACACCCTGTGCCTTGGCTTTTAGCTCTGCCACCAAGAAGATTTCACATACGATAAGCCTATTTCGTTTCCCTGGGACAACCTTTTTTGTTTTCGTCATGCATTATTTATTGTGGCAAAATACACATAATAAAAAATATGCCTTTTAGCCACTTTGGGTGAGCAGGTCAGTGGCATCAGGTGGGTGCACACTGTCGTGTGACTGTCAGCACCATCCCTCAGCAGACCTTCCCTCTTCCCCCGCTGGAGCTCCGCCCCCATGGGAGCAGTGGGGTGTTTTTTTTTCTCTTTTTTTTTTTTAATGTTTATTTTTGAGAGAGAGAGGGAGAGAGGCAGAGCACGAGTGGGGGAGGGGCACGGAGAGAGGGAGATCCAGAATCCGAAGCCGGCTCCAGGCTCCGAGCTGTCAGCAGGGAGCCCGACGCAGGGCTCGAACCCACAAACTGTGAGATAGTGACCTGAGCCGAAGTCGGATGCTCAACTGACTGAGCCACCCAGGTGGCCCTCTTTTTCTTTTTAAAAGTATTTAATTTTGAGAGAGAGAGAGTAAGAAGGAGAGTGGCCAGGGGAGGGGCAGAAAGAGAGGGAGACAGAGGATCTGAAGCGGGCTCTGTGCTGACCGCAGAGAGCTCCATGTGGGGCTTGAATTCACAAACCGTGACATCATGACCTAAGCCGAAGTTGGATGCTCAACCGACTGAACCCCTTAGCACCCCCTGCCCCAGCAGCAGTGGTTTTAAAGCTCGATTCTGCATTGATGTAGGGTCACCTGTGACAGCAGGTGTGACACGGACAGTCAATGAGCACACTGTCCTTGTCTGACTTGTTGAGGAAATACGAACGCGGGAAGTCAAGATCACGGCCCTTTAGTATGCCAGTAGAGAATCCGCCTGTCCCTGTAACAACCTGTAACCCTGCCCTCTGGAGACAGTGCACAACTGGCTACCATCGAACTGTTCAAAGAGTCTTCTGCTTATGACGTCCACTGTGTCACAAGAATGTCACCCGTTGGTCAAAGGACTTGCTGAAATCAAGCTAACATCCCCCTGTGATCTCGATCCCTGAGATTTGGCAGATTCTCCTGATCTAACAGGTCAGTAATCTTGCCTTTTTTTTAAAAGATGCCTTTTTAAAAAAAGTTTCTTTTGAGAGAGACAGAGCGCGAGTTGGGGAGGGGCAGAGAACGATGGGGGGAGAGAGAGAATTCCAAGCAGGCTCCACACCGTTAACGCGAAGCTTGACGTGGGGCTCAAACGAAAAACTGTGAGATCATGACCTGAGCCAAAACCAAGGGTCAGATGCTTAACTGACTGAGTCACCCAGGCTCCCCCTTTTTTAAAATGCTTCCTCTTCATGAGCCCGTGCCGGTTCTTCAAATACTCAGAAACACATCTGCAGGGGCTGTGTGTCCAGCGTGTTCCGTTGTCTTCCCCGGGGAATTTGGAGGGCCCACTTGTCTGTGCTGTAAAGTGCCAGTAGGGTCTCGTGGTCTCATCACTCCCTGCCACACCATTAGGCATCTCCGGACCCTCCCAGCTGCCACCATCCCCTGCAAGTATCCTGTGATGGTGTCCC
This sequence comes from Panthera uncia, assembly GCF_023721935.1. NCBI lineage: Eukaryota > Metazoa > Chordata > Mammalia > Carnivora > Felidae > Panthera > Panthera uncia. The sequence goes on from NC_064810.1 coordinate 4,621,498, forward strand.
TTCTGGGTAGCTCAGATTCACCGAAACGGGCAGCTTTGTATTCTGACTTATTCTCATAGAACCTACCACTTGCCAGGTATTGTTGTAAACTTCCAACCTCAGAACAATCTTTTGGGCTAAGTAGCATTTCCAACCTTCTTCTTTGGGCGAGGAGTTGGTCGTGGAAAGGCTGAGTCACTGCCCAAGAACGGGGACCACGTGAAGCTCACAGTGTCCCCCCTCCAGCCTTGCGCTCTGCCGGGACCCCCGATCAGACCAGTTGTGTGTTAGCATTTGTATTAGATGTCTTCTTGTCTCTTCTTAAGTCTCCTGAGATCCAATTTTCAGCCTTGCTGGCAAGGCGATGATTTATTAGATGTTGTCACTTAAAAGAATGAGATTTCCTGGGCGCCTGGGTGGCTCAGTCGGTTAAGCCTCCGACTTCGGCCCAGGTCATGATCTCATGGCTCGTGGGTTCAAGCCCCGAGTCCGGGTCTGTGCTGACAGCTCAGAGCCTGGAGCCCGCTTCAGATTCTGTGTCTCCCTCTCTCTCTGCCCTTCCCTGACTCACACTCGGTCTCTAGCTCTCAAAAATAAATAAACGTTACAAAAAGTTTAAATGAATGAGACTTCCTTCGGATGCTCACACGATGGAAACCCCCTGCGCTGTGGTTACAAATAATACAGCCAGTGCTCTCCTCTGACCGCGTACAGAGAGCCCCTCTTTGCTCTCCTCCCCACATGCTCTTCATGGTTTTGTGGGCGTTTGGATAGTCACATGTCCTCTGGGCACAGAGCGCCACAACTTAATCTTCTCGACTAAATATTGCATTTGGAATGGAAGAAGGCAACAGTACGTGTCCTAAGACCCAAAGGAGAAGTATTCGTATCTTTGATCTAAAATTCTAAGTGCTCCGGACCCAACGCCCACACCATCTCAGGTCTCACCGTGGACGCAGGCAGGGAGTAAGGCCGCTGCTTCCTAGGATCTCTGTGGAAGTAACCAGTGACGATCGATAATTTGCAAAGCTGTAACAGCAGCTGGGGCATCATTATTGCTCCTTCTGCTTCTCGCTGAAATTTTTTCCCCAGCGATTATTCCCCAAACAATTTTAACCTAAGTGCATCAGGTGTATTTTCTCACGAATTTATTTTTCCTTCAAATCAGTTTAAATAGCTGCTTATGTCAAAAGGCACTGAAATCCAGTCTCCCTTTAAGACTCGATCCCAGTAAAAAGAAGATTGACATCAGTACGTATTGTATAAACACAACAGTTCTCGGAGATTTTTAGTAAGTTCAAAGAAATTGCTGGAGTTTTAAAAACCTCTTAAGTCTTACAGTCTTGGCTCTGAAAAAGCATGGGCTGAAATCCAAAGCTTCAGGTAACCAGACACATTTTTTTTTTGGTGAGAGACTGTGAGCAGGGGAGGGGCAGAGAGAGAGAAAAGAGAGAATTCTGAACAGGCTCCACAGCCAGTGCAAAGCCCATCATGGGGCTCAATCCCATGATCGTGAGATCGTGACCTGAGCAGAAATCAAGAGTCAGACACTTAACTGACTGAGCCACGCAGGCACCCCCCAAAATCGAGTTTTTAGTCCACCTGGGCCTCAGAGGGGTTGATGAGCACTGCATGGCTCTGGTTACATTTTGGATAAATCATGTGTCTCCACCAGACATGGTCTCTTCTTTCATGCTGCCTGCTAGTTCTTTCTTCTTCCTTTTTTTTTTTTTTTAAATTTACTGTCAAATTGGTTTCCATGCAACACCCAGTGCTCATCCCAACAGATGCCCTCCTCAATGTTCCATCACCCACTTTCCCCTCCCCCCACCGCCATCAACCCTCAGTTTGTTCTCAGTATTTAAGAGTCTCTTATGGTTTGCCTCCCTCCTTCTCTGTAACTTTTTTTTCCCCTTCCCGTCCCCCACGGTCTTCTGTTAAGTTTCTCAGGATCCACATAGGAGTGAAAACATGTGGTATCTGTCTTTCTCTGCCTGACTTATTTCACTTAGCATCATACCCTCCAGTTCCATCCACATTGCTGCAAAGGAATCAATCAACACAACTGAAAGGCAACCGACGGAATGGGAAAAGATATTTGCAAATGACATATCGGATAAAGGGCTAGTATCCAAAATCTATAAAGAACTCACCAAACTCCATACCCAAAAAAACAGATAACCCAGTGAAGAAATGGGCAGAAGACATGAATAGACACTTCTCTAAAGAAGACATCCGGATGGCCAACAGGTACATGAAAAGATGCCCAACACCTTCTCTTTCAATCAATGATCTGTAAGTTCACTTCTTGGATCAATAGTGTATGATTTTTTTTAATTTTTAAAATATTTATTTTTGAGAGAGAGAGAGAGAGAATGAGTTTGTGTAACCAGGGGGGCGGGACAGAGAGAGAGGGAGACACAGAATCCGAAGCAGGCACCAGACTCTGAGCAGTCAGCTCAGAGCCCGACTTGGGGCTTGAACCCACGAACTGTGAGATCATGACCTGAGCTTAACTGACTGAGCCACCCAGGCGCCCCAGTAGTCTACAATTCTAAACTGCCAGAATGAAAACCTCCGTGTATACCACATGGATTGGCCTCTTTGCCTTTCTGGGTTTTTGTGTTCAATTATGCTTGTCCCTAAAAAGTCAGGCCTCAGGCTTTTCAAAAGCAAGTTCTGCCAATTCTTTTGTGGTTTGATTCGGAGGGGGTTGGGGTCACCCCTGCCCCCGTCCCAGCTCTCTTAAACAATGTGGGTTCCCCCCACCCCTTAATAAACTATTTTTAAGAGCAGTTTTCAGTTCACAAAAAAATTGAGTGGAAAGTTCAGAAAGTTCCCATAGTTCCCCTGCCCCCACACAGGTGCAGTCTCTCCCACTGTGGGGTGCCTTTGTCACAGCTGATGAATCCAGTTGTCATTATCATCCAAAGTTCATTGTTACTTGCACTGGGGTTCCCTCTTGGTGTCGCCCATTCTTCTGGTCTTGGCAAATGCATAATGATACATATCTACCATTACGACAACATACAGAGTAGTTTCACTGTCCCCAAAATCCTCTGTGATGCTCTGTCTATCGTCCTTCCTTCTCCAACCCCCGCGACTACCGATCTTTTCACTATCTCTCTAGTTCTCCTTTTCTAGAATGTCATATAGTTGGAGTCATACAGTATGTGGCCTTTTCAGACTGGCTTCGTTCACTGAGTGACGTAGGTCAGGTTCCTCCGTGTCTTTTCATGGCACGATAGCTCATTTGTTTCTAGCACCGAATACTTTTCCATTGTCTGGATTGATCGGTTTATTTATCGCTCCACCTACTGAAGGACACTGGTTGCTTCCAAGGTTGACGGTTATAAATAAACTCCTGTAGACACTGTCCACAAGTTTTTGCGTGGACATAAGTTTTTAGCTCCTTTGGGTAAATATCAAGGATGTGGTTTTTAAACGCCCAGTGACAAATGTCTGGCTCTGCACTGGGCAGAGTTCCTTGAGAAGTAAGGGCTTGTCAGCATCCTTCCCTGACCCCCTGGGTCCTGTCACGCAGTGGGACTACAAAATGAGCCCCTACCATGTGAACTGTGCTGTTTAATGCTGTGGGAGAGACAAAAGTTGTCCCATGTGGAGATGGCACCTAAGGACCTCAAAGTTTGGACTAGGAAACAAGACGGGGGCTCCCTAGGGTACACGAGTGACACCGAGAGTGGTTAGCCAGGATGGTTCGGATTGGGAGGGTGCAATGGTCTGGGCTGCAGCGAGCTGGAAAGGCTCTGGGAGTTGATGGCAGGCACCTGTGCCCTGGAGGATGAGGCACGCTGTGTTCTGGGCACAACCTGCAGGGTCCTTTGTGGGGAGGACGTTTACATTTTTTTAACATTTATTTATTTTTGAGAGACAGAGCGAGACAGAGCATGAATGGGGGAGGGTCAGAGAGAGGGAGACGCAGAATCTGAAACAGGCTCCAGGCTCTGAGCTGTCAGCACAGAGCCCGACGCGGGGCTCGAGCTCACGGACCGCGAGATCATGACCCGAGCCGAAGTCGGATGCTCAGCCGACGGAGCCACCCAGGTGCCCCCGTCGTGGGGAGGATTTTTAAAGGCAACCGGGGGCAGAAAGGTTGAAGACATCCGCCCTGCCCTCCCGAGGTGTCTGCTTCCCTCCCAGAGTCACCCTCTGGACGTTGCCTTCGTCACTGGGCTGCTGATGGGCGTCAGGGTCTTGCCAATGGCATTCAGCCTGACTGGGTGGTCATAGTTTCCTTTCTCACCCGCCACATTGTCTCTTTGTCACAGTAAGCGTTTTCTATCTTGTCCAGAAGTACCCATCAAAACGCTAAGACACAGTCCTGTATGGCCCTGGTACAATGAACACGTTTCGAAAAGTCATCTTCGACATTTCCTGTGGCCACGCGGAAGCCGCAGAAATTGATGTAGGACGTGGGTTGTCTTGCCTTCTGCCTCTTTCTCGGATGCAGTCAATAGTGAATGGTCTATTACTGCTAAGCTTGGCAAAGCCCGTGTGCCTTGGCAAGGTCCAATCCTCACCCCAGCGGCAGCAGGAGATGGGCCGTGTCCCCGGGGGCCAGCGCACGGGGCAGACCCCCATCCGGCTTCTTTCCTTTGCTGTCTTCCCTAGAAACACCGTCTCCAGTCCCAGTGGTGAACGCGCTGTGGGAAAACACGTATTTGTGTAAAACCCAAAAGTTTCACAATCGTCATTCATGAGGAAACTACGGCTCGGGCGACCTGCCGTGATAAGCCAGATTCGGTGGGACAACCACGGGAATCACGACGATTCCCAAATGCTGTGGGAACAGATCTCTACCATCTGAGGCCAGCATGGGTCGGGCAGTGTTTGACAGGCTCAGCGTTTGGGGCCAACCCCGTGTCAACTTTTTTATTTGTGCTTTTTGACAGACGATGGCTTCTGTGGTTTACCTGTAGCCCCACCATTCTGTTCTGCCTTCCACCATTCTGTTATGCTTCCCGCCTGGTCTGAACTGGCCAGCCCCCCTCCCCCCCCAGGGACAGCAGCCTGGGGTCCTCCTTGGGAACCCTACCACAAAGTTACCCGAAATCATTTTTGTTTATCTATCGCCTCGTGTCTTTTCCACTAGCAAGCGATAGCCATAAAGGCAGAAACCTCTCTCCCCGGTTTACCATGTCCTGTCCGGGACCCAGTAGGGGCTCTGTGACCACAGGTTGAAAGAATGATGTCATTACTGGCGGGCACTCCAATGTCCCTGACAGAATGCAGGACAGGCTGTCACCCCACCACTAATGACATAGAAATTAGCGGACAAACCATTCTGGTGTGTGTGGCCTGTCTTTGGTTCAGCTCTCAGATTTGAAAGTCTGGCATGTGGATCTTTTGTCTCTCCTCCGGGCTTGGCCTTCCCTCCCAGAACACGACGTACCTTTTCTTCTTTCTGGCTTTCTGCATTTTGAATGCAGTTTGATGACACAGTGGAATGGAACTCTCTGAACCAAGCTAGGTCCCTTGAAAGGAAATCACTCTTTCTGCCATATATATATGGAAGTATTCCATTTTTCCCCTTTAAAAACTTTGCCTGTTTCTGTTAAGCACCCAGAGAGGGTCCCGAATAGTGAATCCATACCCTTGTCTTCATGCCCTAAGAATCTGGAGACATGAAGGAGGGATGCAGGGCAGCTGCTTTCAAATCTGATGTGACTGTTTACCTGAGTCCCTCCTGTGGGACAAACACGACACACTGTGTGTGCCTCTGCTTGATGACTAGCGAAGCGTCTGTTTACCGGAGATGATAATTCTGGAAAAGGAACAGCCTCTGTGGCCATGAGCCCTTGTCATTCTTCAGGTTGAAGCGGGGAAGACCCCGGACCATTTTAAGCACAAGAGAGGTCACTGGGGAGATAATAAGGTTGCACAAAGATAAGAAGGGTTATTTTGATTCTGGTCTCTGAGATCGGGAGAGAGGCTGCCATAACCACGTACAGGAGTCATTAGGGAGGTAGGACACAACACTCACATGCTTTAGGGCCCCCAGATAAAGCTGTGGCAGGTCACCGGGACAGAGTTTGGAGGGCACACACTATAGGAGCTTCACTGAAAAGAGCGGTTTCTCTCCCTGCCAGCAAAAAAAAAAAACAAAAAAAAAAACAAACCTGAGTGGTACCAAGGGCTTTGTGTTGTATCGTTTGTTCTTCCTTATCGTCTGGCCTTTATGTGGGTCTGTCCTCTTCAAGGTTCAAGCAAATATGCAATCACCACAATACTCGAGTAGACACCCTTTGAAAACTCCCCGCAGAGCAGAAATAAATGTCACTGGTTTGGTGTTCTGCAAGCCACGAGGCTGGTAGGCCCCCCGCCCCCCCTCCACCAGCCCGGACCTGGGTCCTGGCTACGGAGCCGGGTGCAGCTGGACCATTGAGCCCGGAGGTGGAAATCACAGCAGCTCCCTGGGCTTGGTTCTGCGTTGGCCGGGGTTGCCTGACCTCGGGTGGAGTGCCCCTTTGGCCAGTATAAGGTGACTTCAAATTAAATCCCCAAAGCGTTCCAACAGCACGGTCACTTCCTATGCCTGCCCTCCCCGCACGTGCCCCATTTGGGTACCCAATAGCGAGGGGTCCTTGGAAACGGCCCCCTGCCTTTGCTAACTGGCCTTCCCTCTGGGTGAGCAAGTGGAATCTCCACGGAACGTTCTGAGGATGTCATCTGTTAAGAGCGTGCGTATTCCTGCCATAGTTTTGGTTTTTTTAACCTTTATCTATTTTTGAGACAGACACAGAGCATGAACGGGGGAGGGCCAGAGAGCGAGGGAGACACAGAACAAGAAGCAGGCTCCAGGCTCCGAGCTGTCAGCACAGAGCCCTATGCAGGGTCCGAACTCACAAACCATGAGATGGTGACCTGAGCTGAAGTCGGATGCCCAACCGACTGAGCCACCCAGGCGCCCCCCTGCCATAGTTGTAAACTCTCGCAGGGTTTTCTGTGTCCCCCAGCGGGCCGAGCGAGCCCGGCAGCCTCTGTCCAGGCCTCTGGGGGAGGCTGAGCTGTCCTGCCGTTTCCCTCCCACGGTGAGTGCCAAGCCCAGGTAAAGGTCCCGCCCGGGCAGGCCGGCGGCGCTGAGAATCACAACGAATGTATCCTAGCAGCTGACGCGGTCCAAGCAGGGACCGCGTCCGCAGCTGTTCCGGGCTCTTTCCCGGTGCACATTCGCTCCATCTTCTCTGCGGCCCCGGGAGGCCGGGCATCAGCGAGGGCTCGGCCGGGACCGTGGGGCGATGACGAGCCCGAGTCTCAGGAGGACGCCCGGGAAGCCCTGGCAGACCTCCGCACCGGATGCCTGCACAGCCCCGGCCCGGCTCTGCCGCGTCTATGCCGGCCTCTCCCGGGCAGAATCTAACGGGAACCCACCGGCACCGGGAGGGGAGACGGAGGCTCCGGGCTTTGCTCCTGGGAGCCCTCCTGGGAGCTGGGGGGGGGGGGGGGGAGGAGGGTTTCTGAGGGCAGCCAGGTGCTGGAGGCCAACGCGTCAACATCCAGGACTAGGTGATGCTGCTCTCGCGTCTGCTGCACAGACGGGAAACTGAGGCACGGAGAACGCAACTCACGTGTGACTTGCCCGAGGTGTGCAACCAGAAGTGGGCTCCAAACCCAGGAACTCAGCTTTGCGGGCCGCACTCCAGCCGCCTGGACCGTGTGATCTTTCTTCTAGAAACCAGGCGAGCCTGCCGCTGCGGCCAGAGGGCTTTAGGGGGCCACTCCGTTCCTTCCTCTGGGCGGCTGAGGAGGGGGATGGAGGCAGAAAAGGGACCCTGGGACTGTCCCCATCGAAGAGGTCAGGAAACACGCCAGGAGTTGTGTCTCCCCGGGGCGTGCTGGCAGCTGCCTGACAGCAGACAAGAGCTGAACCATGTCCCCCATCCCTCTGGGCTGATGCTACAGAAGGAGGCTGGGCCGAGCTCCCCAAGAAAGGACTTTGCCCTCCCAGAGATGTCTGCTGTGGCTTCCACAGTGGCTGGGGATCACAGAGGTTTCTTTCTTTCTTTTTTCAAAAATTTTTAATGTGTATTTATTCCTGAGAGAGAGACAGAGAGACAGACGGAGGGAGGGAGGGGGGTGAGAGAGGGAAACACGGAATCCGAAGCAGGCTCCAGGTTCTGTGATTGTCAGCACAGAGGCCGACACGGGGCTCGAGCCCATGAACTGTGAGCTCGTGACCTGAGCCGAAGTCGGACGCTTAACCTACTGAGCTGCCCGGGTGCCCCCATCACAGAGGTTTCTTGCCCGGTGGGGGTGGTGGAGGGGTGTGAGGTATGCTCTTGAAAAACCCATGAGATGGGGCACCTGGGCGGCTCAGTTGGTTCAGGCATTGGACTTCTCGGCTCAGGTCGTGATCTCACGGTTCGTGGGTTCGAGCCCCGCGTCGGGCTCTGTGCTGACGGCTCGGAGCCTGGAGCCTGCTTCGGATTCTGGGTCTCCCTCCCTCTCTGCCCCTCCTCCACTCCCTCTCTCCCTCTCTCCCTCTCTCAAAAATGCATAAACGTTAAAAAAATTAAAAAAAAAAAAAGAAAGAAAAACCCATGAACGCGGGCCTGAGGGAAGGAGATTTAGGAATTAGGCGAGGCCGACTTTGTAATATTTGGAAACGGAACCTTACAAATACCTGAAGGGGACGGAGAAGCCGTGTCCCAGAGACATCATCCAGCTCCAAGGAACGGGGATCTGAAAGCAGTTTGGAAGATGACGATGCGGTGAACGCAGCAGGACGATGTCCTGATGTACCCCACCCCCCCACCCCCATTTGGCTCCTTCGGTGAACTGGTTGCCTGCACATCATCACCCCGATCCTCCCAAAACACTCAGAGGTGGCGTCATTACCCCTATTTTACAGACAAGAAAGCTGAGTTTTCAGCGTGAACTGAGTCACCTGCTGTAAGGTCACAGGCTGGAAGACAGAACCGGACAGACAGGTGTTCCCGTGGGTCAACGGGTTAATGCAGGTAAGTCAGGTGAGGACCTGCCTGAGGTCGGATGTGCTGATTGAATCCTCCTGAGAGAGTCCGTTCCTGGCTAGATGTTGGATGCTTGGTGACGGCATTGTCATAACACCTCGTGGAAGCCGTTATATCAGCGCTTAATGGGAAACTGGTGTGTAGTTAATGAATCCTTAATATTCCAGCGAAGCAGCCACTAATCGTGGTATTTGGTAAAGAATCCACATCTGCGGAGCTCTTAATGCTGGAGCCTGACATAGATTTATTCAGAAGGGCACTAGAGTGGGATTTCATTACTGGGCATGAGAGAGACCTGGCCGATGTGACAGATCTGGGAGGCCAATAATGCCGTAGGGATCGGCGATCAGCTGGGGGAAAAGAGGCTATTGCGGGAGCTGGGATATAATATTGCAGACTCAGTTCCGCGCAGGGTGATGCCCAAGTCGCTCCCCGGATTATTATTGCCACTCTGCCCCTGTTACCGCTATCCCCAGCATCACCATCACTAATCACTACGTCGTTCGTGCCCCTGCCCCCAGGATGTCTGCACTTCGGTCACAGTCCTATTAAAGTCATGCGCGAAATCACATGATTTTGTCCCGTGGAACAACACTCTTACAACCTCTAAGCACAGCAGCCACGCAGAAGGTCCAAAAAGTCTACCCCGTAAATGTATAAGAAAACACAATATGGCGTAATATAAAGTAGCACGTGCTGGGGATGATAGTCCGGAAGGGCCGGGCGGAAGACGGAATCTTAGCTTCAAGATATGTTATTGTGCTGCTTTTTCATTCAGCCTTGTGTATTTGAATCCACGTGCCTGCCAAAAACATAAAAGAAAAGGCTCCTATCTTGGGGCAAAACTTCCTAACTTAGAGGAAAACTGAACAAATTAAATTTTTTTCCAAATCTTTATTTTTGAGAGAGAGGGAGAGAGAGAGTGCGAACAGGGGAGGGGGTGGAGACAGAGGGGGATACAGAATCCAAAGCAAAATCCAGGCTCTGAGCTGTCAGCACAGAGCCCGATGCGGGACTCGAACTCATAGACCATGAGGTCTTGACCTGAGCTGAAGTCCGACGCTTAACCCACTGAGCCACCCAGGCGCCCCCAAATGGAGCAAATTATATTAAGTCAAATAAAAGCATCAATGATTCATAATTCTGCGCCCCAGGCCATTAAGGAAGTTTCAAGGCGGCGTGAAAACGGTGTCTTCCGTGCCTCCAACCTGCAGCGTCGGGACGTGGTCATACGACACAACCAGGGAGGCGCGTGCTGTCTGGTCTCACGCCCCAACGGCTCTGGGGGGACTCCGCCAGTGTGGGAGGGAGCCCACGGATGACGGCCGGACTCGACTTCTGTTACCCTCGGGCATGAAGTTCCACGAAGGAATGACAACTTAGAAGTCACTTGCAAGGGTACCACATAAAGGTTTGTTAGAAACTCTGTGCGCACGTGCCGTGTTTGCGCTCCCCCCGGTGCTGTTAGAAGTGCAGACCCAAGGGGAGTAGCCCTGTGTGAACTCCACACTCAGCATTTCCTGTTTGATAGAACAGTTATTTTGGTGGCGTGTGGGTTGTAGTGCCCTTTGCTTCCGGATCAGACAGGAGCTGTTTCCCGCCCTCGGAGCCACCCCTTCTCCTTTACGGAGACAGACGTCGTCAAGGCCAGGCGAGCAGTGACCTGAAATGAGTGGGATCGTGCGGAAGGCGCACCGTGGGGATTCTGGGGTCACAGCTGAGCCAACACGCGAAGCCCGCGCTTTGCAGGATACAGTTAAGACTGCAAGCCCTCAGCAGTGGATGAGTTTAAGACGATTTTCATCATCAGCTTGGGTAGGAACAGGGCAAAACTCTTTGCTGTTCTTATTATATCGCTCAGGAGTCTAAAATATCTTTTGGGGGGCTTTAATTTTTTCAAGTTTATTTATTTATTTTGAGAGAGACAGACAGCGTGAGTAGGGGAGGGGCAGAGAGAGAGGGAGAGAAAATCCCAAGCAGGCTCTGGTGGGTCTCGAACCCACGCTGTGAGATCATGTGCTGAGCCAAAACCGAGAGTCAGACACTTAACTGACTGAGCCACCCAGGCGCCCCAGGCCTCAAATATCTTATTAAATCACCTAAAATAAAATCAAGTAATGTTTTAAAGCTTATTTATTTATTTTTGAGATGGAGAATGTGCGTGCGTGCGTGGGTACGAGCCGGGGAGGGGCAGAGGGAGGAAGAGAGGGAACCCCAAGCAGGCTCTGCACTGTCAGCACAGAGCCCTAAATGGGGCTCAAACACGCAAACCTTGAGATCATGACCTGAGCTGAAACCAAGAGTCGGACGCTTAACCGACTGAGCCACCCAGGCGCCCCGAGCACTGGGTTTTAAACATAACAAGCTTACTATCCGACAGCCTTTTAACTAGAATTCTCTGTCAGCTTTTAAAAAAATGTCTCTACTATGAAAATTGATGTTTAGAATAATGGCTGTGGAGGGGAACAGGTGAAGCTGGTTGAGTTTGACTTTGAAGGCCCTGGCCAGACGTTCTGGATTCTTCTCCAGAATGGTGTTTCCATTTTTTTTTTCCTTCCCTCAGAACTTAAGACCCTTTTATTTCCCAGTAAAGTTCTGCTTTTACATCAGTAAGTGTATGTGCTTAAGGAGGTGCCTGTGTGCCTCCAGGTGTAACTGAGATCTGTCTACAAGCAGGAGCTCACGTCACAGACATGAAATACTAAGAAATTCTAGCCACTGAAGAGTTGGAAAGGTATTTGGGAGGGAGACACAGTAATACAATCTTATATCCCTGAAGCCGTCTTGCAGACACTGCTGTCCCATTCTGAAAATGCCCTTGGACTCATAAAGATGGAACTGTATTCCAATGGTTGGGATGCAAAGTACTTTAGTGCAGTCTTCTGCGTTCAAAAAATAGCAATCAGCTTACATAGGATGATGGTTTTTTGTAAGAGTGCCTCAACGGAGTGCCCGCCATCGTGTTAAGTCTTTGCACGTTTGTTGTCTCATGTAAGCCACCTTTTATACATGCCCAGATATCACCGCGCCCCTCCCCCAACTCTCTCTGGACCCATGCAAGTCCTTGACCTTCAGAAACCCTCTTCTGACCTCTCCTGCCCCAGTGATGCTCAGTCCCATTGAGAGCATTACATTTGTGGTTAATACGTTAGGAAACCGCAGCCCACAGACCAAATCCAGCCAGCCACAATGGCTTTAACATTTTCACATGGTCGGAAAATCAAAAGAGGCGTATTTGTGACACGTGAAAATCATGCGAAGTTTAGACTGGTGTCCATGGGTAAAGTGTTGTCGGAGTTGCGTCACACGCATTCATTTCTGCGTTGTCCGTGTTTGCTTTTGTGCTACTAAGGCCTAGTTGAGCAGTTGAGACTGAGGCGTGGCCCACAAAATCTGAAATATTTCCTAGCTGATCCTTCCAGAAGGAGTTTGTGGACCCCTGCGCAGGCCTTCACACTCCAGGTCTTTAACCTTTCAGTTCATGCTTGAATGTTTACTGACCTTCTCACATACTGACAGCACAAAGGGAGCGTGTGCTTTGGTCTGAGCGTGAGGCTTACGAAGCGATTCCCAGAAGAAATGGATAATTCAGAGCGGATAATCAGGATCTGACTCCATACTGGAAAATGTAGTCAAAGCAGTGCATAAGACTGGCTGCATTTACTTCGTGCTACCTGTGATCTACACTCTTTACCACTATCTCATTTAATTGTCGCTTTGGTCCTGCATGTAAAGTATTATTTTGCACCCATTTTACAGATGAGAAAACTCAGGCAGAGACTGGTTAGGGGATTTCCAAAGCTCAGCCAGTCCGATGTGAGGTCAGCTTTGAAGCCAAATCAACCTGGCTCTGAAGACTGCCATCGTATAGCCACTTTACCCTGCTGGGTCAAACCTTGGGTGGAAAGTCAAAAACCGAGTTCAAATCCTGGCTCCCCCAGTAATTAGCCATGGGATCTTGGGCAAGTCCTTGACCTCTCTGGGAGCACGGAAAGAGTTTCCACACAGGCTTGCGGTGAGGCTAAAAGAGGTGGTATTTGAGGACGTGGCTGGTGGACCTCATATAAAACATGGCGGTCAATGTCAATGAGCTATGGGCTTTATAAAATATTCTAATGCCCGGCAACATGTATTCTTGATTTTAAGTGAACTATTTCCATTAATCACAGTACTTTACTTATTTCAAGATTTTAAAAGTGATGTGGCTTTGATGTTGAGCCACACCGTTGGGATAGGCACCTGCCACAGACACTAAGGCCCCGAGTCTGGTGTCTTGTGCCAGAACCCATGAAACAGTAACAGGCTAACGTGTCGGCGTGTGAGTGGGGTCGAGGGTCTCCTCCTTCACAGTTCCTGACGTATGATGCTGCGGATTTATCGGGATGCAGACAGCGGTAGATAAAAGTATGTGGACCTTTCGTTAGTTGTACTCCAAACAGTTTTCTGGGGCATGAGTAAATAATGATGATAATAATAATAATAATAATAATATCTGATGTGTACTGAGCCAAACACTGTTCCTGTGCTTTGTCTGTATCTCTCTTTTTTTAAATGTTTATTTGTTTTTCAGAGAGACAGAGAGAGCATGAGCGAGCTGGGGAGGGGCAGAGAGAGAGGGACACACAGAATCGGAAGCAGGCTCCAGGCTCCGAGCTGTCAGCACAGCTGGGCTCAAACCCACGGACCGCGAGATCATGACCTGAGCTGAAGTCAGACGCTCAACCGACTGAGCCACCCAGGTGCCCCTGTATCTCTCTTTTTCTTAAAGTTTATTTATTTATTTATTTTGAGAGAGAGAGGGAAAGAGAGAGAATCCCAAGTAGGCTCTGCACTGTCAGCACGGAGCCCGACGAGGGGCTCGAACTCATGAACTGTGAGATCATGACCCTGAGCCGAAACCAAGTGTCGGACGCTTAACCGCCTGAGCCACCCAGGCGAGGCGCCCCATGTCTGTATTTCATTTATCACTAAAAGCACCTCTGTGAGGCAGGTTCTATTACCACCATCATTCTGCAGATGAGGGAACTGAGGTGCTGAGAAGCTGTGTGGCCACCGCTAGGCAGCGGTGGAAGTGGAATCCAGCCCACTCTCCTGGCAGGGCCCTGCCCCTGAGCAGTCGGGTAATGAGAGGGTTGGGCCCCAGGGAGGCGTGGGCAGAAAATTATACTGCATTGTACGACTTTCAAGGAACTGTTATGTATAGCAGTTTAAACCCGGGATAGAACTAAGACCTTAAGCGAATAGAGGGAATGATATAGATCTATTTAAAAGACCTGTGTTCCAAATACTGATTCCAAAAACTATACCGTGAGTGTGTCCACCTGTACACGGCGGCTTGACAGGTCTAGGAAGAGAAAGTTCAATTCAGTAACGTAGTCAGACACGTGGTCTGGTTAAATTGTTTATTCTGGCCATTGACGGTATTGGTATCGTAGATGCAACATGAGAAAAGGTCTAGCCTGACCAAAAGGGGTCCGGGAGGGCACTGGACCCCCGTCTCCGTCCCACGCTGCAATGGTGCCTCAGCGGGTGGGGGTCATTGCCATCTTTCCCAACAGTGGGCAAACATTTCTAAGGCTTCTGGCATTCGCAGCCCCAAAGGGCAAGGGGGGCATGGAGTCTGGCCAGAGGAATTAACCGAAGTGCCTAAAATCTGAGACAAGAGGGTCCAAGAAGAAAAGGTACATGGAATGTGACACGGAGGAGAAGACCAAGATGTGACTTTAAAACTGTCCCCAAGGTCATCAAGGGCACTTTATGGACAATGATGCCTACTCTAGAATTTCGCTGAATAAATGAATGCAAATCATAACAACAATGAGTTAGGGGAAGACATAAGACAAAACATTTTTTTTTTCTGAAAGAAAAGATGTGCTAAACATGGACCTGATTAAAAAATATCATGCAATGTGCCCTGGGTGGCTAAAGAAATATATTGTCAACCTTTTCTTTTCTTTCCTTTTTTTTTTTTTTTAACTGAGAAAATGTGGCTTTACTATGTGCTAGAAAGTAGGAAGGGGAACCAGGAAAAGATTCCTGGAAGGTAACCCTTGGAGGGTCTAACGTTTGCTCTACTATGCACCATGATGTTGCTGGCTAGGCTGGGCTGGGGTGGTGGTTCTTTTTCCTCAGATATTTAGTCTTGGCTTATAACACTTTTGTCCCTTAAATGTTTTATTATTTTTATGACTTTAAGAAGTAATACGGTTACTAAGAATAAAGTTGAAACAGCAACTGTTGTGATTCAGTATTGCAAAGTGGCTTTAGAAAATGCAGGTATAACCTCAGTGGTAGGCAGTCCTGATTCTGTGTCCAGCAGAGGAACGACCTGGGGAGAACGTGGAGACCAGAAGGGAAATGGCAGGAGACCCCAATTCAAAAAAGGAGTGAGATAAAGGACAGGTTCTTTGTTCCCAGTATTTCTCCAGTTCACCTTGCTTGGATCAAACCCCACCAAACAGGTGCCAGGTGCCGGGTCACCCGGAGAATCCAGGAATCGCCGCTACTTTCCCGGGAGCCCTGGAGAACCCTACAAACCCCAACTGTCCCGTTAGTAGGTAACCCTGTGTAGGCTTCAGCCACCAGGTGGGGCCCAACTGCACAAAGGACCAGCCCGGATTTGGCCCTGTGTCCAGAACCCCTGGGCAGGCAAGCTCACCCTGGATATTCATTAGCCTTGAAAGAATGCCTCCCTGCATTGACATCATTTATTTTATTTTATTTATTTATTTCTACACTTATTTATTTTTGAGAGACAGAGAAAGACAGAGCACAAGCAGGAGAGGGGCAGAGAGAGGGAGACACAGAATCCGAAGCAGGCTCCAGGCTCCGAGCTGTCAGCACAGAGCCCGACGCGGGGCTCGAACTCACCAACCGTGAGATCATGACCTGAGCCAAAGTTGGACGCTCAACCGACTGAGCCACCCAGGCGCCCCTCACTGATTTATTTTAAACACCGTTTGTGTGTATGTGTGTGTGTGTGTGTGTGTGTGTGTGTGTGTTTATTTTTTTCAATGGCATTTTACTCTGGCATTCCTGGATTATTGAAAAAAAAAAAAAAGGGTTCATTACTCCACCCTCCCCACCCCCAGCCTGCATTCCTCAGAAGCTCCTTTTAATGTTTTAAGCCTCTTCCCCATCTTCGTATTTATCTCCATATTTCTCAATAACCTGCTTACCTTGTGATTTCTCCATTTTGTTCAGGTGAAGACACTGTCTATTGACTTCCTTCCTGTGGCTAATGGGGTCTTGGTTCTCCAATACCTCTTTCTGCCCCAGAAGAGGGCACGGCCCTTCCCTCCTCGCTCCCGATATACTTGTGTACTGACTATGGCTAATTCAGTGCCAGAGCTCACATACTCACCGTGTAAACACCGGTCTTGGTTGAGCCCATCCAGTCCTACAATTACGTTTCCTTTCTTGTATCAGTTTTGTTATTCCTGGAGGTGACAGGTGCTCCGTTTCTTCCGTTTGCTTTGTCTTCCCTCTTCCTCATTGACCGGTGCCAGACCTTCAAACAGAACTATCCCCTCCATCCACTCAGAAACATCAGGCCATCTGCTAGTAACTCCTTCTCCCCGGAAGCTCTCTCTTGCAGCTCTCTGTGCCCCTGCTCCAGTGTGGACTGGCTGCCCTCGCCATGGGTGACACTCTTGTCCCAGGACCTCCCTTATCAGTCCTTCTGCGGGTTTCCTTGCCTTTCTCTTGTGGGGGTTCCTGTCTTCCTGAAGGCACAGAGGATGTCTCTATCTCCCAAGCTTCACTCCCTCGTTTTGGAGAAGGAAGACTTCCGAGAGCTTTGGGAGAAAGGATTCATGGGTGTGTGTGTGGGGGGGTAACACCTCAGAGATCTGGTTTATTTTTATTCTACCCTTACCCGGTGAGATTGGGTTAGGCTACCAATTCTTTCTACTCAGATTTCTAGACATTGCTCCTGTGTCCTAACATTTGGGATTGGTATGGAGAAACACGATGCTCTTCTGAATTACTATCCTTTAATGTGGACAATTGTGGGAAACGTTAGTATATTGTCCTTATCCCTGGCAGTCAGACATTTTCTAATGAGTGCTTTGGAATTAATTAATTAATCAATTTTACATTTGTATTTATTTATATTCAGGGTACTCAGTATGCCTTTTATTTTATGCCAGAAGCTCACGTGCTTCGGTCCTGGGAAACTTTCTTGGATAATTTCCTTGATGATATTTTTACCTCTAAATTCTTTCTTTTCTTGTCTTTTTCTTTTTTTTCTTTTTTTTTTTTTTTTTTTGGAAATTCCTATAATTCAGATATTGTATCCCCTTGATTCATTTTCTAATTATCTTTTTTTTTTCCTTCCCGTTTTCCATCCCTTTCCTTTTTGTTCTCCTCTCTGGGAAATTTCCTCACAACTTTTACCTTCCGATCATCCTACTGACTTTGTGAAAACGTTGCTGCTATCGTATTTCAGTGCTCAAGAGCTCATTCCTACTTTATAAGTGATACTCTCACAACGTGTTATTCTTGTTTCACAGTTGACAAGGTTTTGGTTATTTCTCTGGGGTCATCAATGGTAGAATTCTTCTTTTTTTTTTTCTCTTACGTTTCCTTCTGCCCTGTGTTTTGTTCCTGTTTCTTTCCACTTGTCTCTTGTCTTTCGTGTTGGAAGTTGCCTACAAATGTCTGTTAATCCTTGGACGTACACTTATATTTCAGAAAGAGAATCAACGTGTTCACAGGAAACTACACACCGTGTGTGTGTGTGTGGCGGGACGGAGGACCCTGTCAATTAGAAGCCTTCTCTCTAGTGGCATTAGTTGGCTTTTACCACCAGGGAGTTGCAATGCCAGTATCTGTGAGTCTTTTCACCTGCAGAGATCACTTCCCCAAGGAGCAGTCTGAGTCTCACGGAGGGAGCAGAGGGTTCAGGCAGGGATAAAGTAAGTCTTGCTGCCTGTGTTCTGGAGCCGGAGCAAACAGAAGGGAGGCTACCAGTGCAGGGATGTGGATTTCAACTGAATTACTTCTTTCTAGAGGGATGAACCACGCCTGTCCACAAGGATCCTGGTGACGGATGACTGAGTCCACATGCTCCCTGGAGGTTTGCCTAAGTCTCCTGCCAGGATCTAGGAGACACCTGCATCAGGCTGCCTGGGGAAGGGAGTGTCTGGGTTATCACCTGCCCTTTGAAGACTCTACCTTCAGAGTACTTGTGCCCCCCAGGGCTCTCAGTCATCCCAGTGTCCTAGAGTAAAACCGTCTTGCTTCTTGTTGACCGCCCCCCCCCCCCCCCCACCACAGGCAAAGGACGCAGCTTCTCCCCCTTGTGAGCCACGCCAGTGAGCACACAACCTCCCTTTCCAGCCTGTTCAAACTATATTGGTACTTTTTGCCTGTGGATATCCCCTTCCGTTCTCTTTGTCCTTTTGGATTCTTGACTGGGGTTCATGAAGGGCACTTGTGTCCAGCTCTCCATGGTTACTGGATATCCCTTAGCTTCTATCATATCTTGCATATTTTTAGGCCTTTAGAGAACGAGCCACAAATAATTTAGGAAGTGTTTGCTAAAAAAAAAAAAAAAAAAAAAAAAAAGGGACTGTGAAGACAATGTGAGCAAGCCACAGAATGGAACAAGGGCCCGGGAACACCGGCCGGCAGTTGGAAAGACTGAACTTTGCTTGTCAACCATTTGCTTATTTGTGGACAGGTCACATTTCTCCAAATCTATTTTATCCTCTGGAAAATGAGCCCAATCTACTAATAGGTGCATTACACAGTTACTCTGAAGATGAGGAGCAACCCGGAATGTTAATGTCCTCTGAAAAGTCGGAAGTGTTTCGCCGTAAGCAGCCTGTTTGGCTCACCTATCTTGAAGATGGCATGTTTATGAGTGCAATATAGTATTTGCTTAGCCTTTTGAAAAACATGCTAGAAGCAATGATGTAAGGCTAGATTTTGATAAAGGACCTGGACTATATGCGTAGAAGTAGACCAGTGCCCTTTAAATTTTTTCCGGATTGGCATGCCTGGGTGGCTCAGTCAGTTGGGGAACTGGTTTCAGCTGGGGCCATGAGCTCCTCCTGGTTTGTGAGTGTCAGCCCCACACTGCATTGGGCTCACTGCTGTCAGAGCAGAGGTGGCTTGTGATCCTCTGTCCTCTTCTCTCTCTCTCTCTGCCCCTCCCAGCTCACACACACTCTCTCTCACAAACAAACAAACAAACAAACAAACATTTTAAAAAAATTTATGGGGCACCTGGGTGGCTCAGTCGGTTAAGGCTTGGCTCAGGTCATGATCTCCAGGTGAGTGAGCCTGCATGGGGCTCTGTGCTGATGGCTCAGAGCCTGGAGCCTGCTTCAGATTCTGTGTCTCCCTCTCTCTGCCCGTCCCTTGCTCTTACTCTCTCTTTCTCAAAAATAAGTAAACACTAAAAAAAATTTAAATAAATTTATAAATTTTTTCCGGATTGAACCTACTCCCTCTCTGCTGTTCCAGCCTCCATGGCACCCTGGGCTCTCCGTGGCTGCTTTAAGACTGCAGAGCGCCCCAGCGGCCAGAGGCAGGGGAGAGGGTCCTCGCTCGCTCAGCGCCCGCCCGCCCGCCTCCCAGGCAGGAAAGGTTAGCGAGGGCTCACTGCGATTCGGGCCGCGGGAGAGGAAAGATGAGCCTGCCCGCCCGCCTGCTGCCTGGATGTGGAGGCTGAGGGCCGGCGCACGGGAGGCCGCTTGCTGCGCAGTCGGGGCGCCGGGTGCCCGGGATGAGCTCACGCCTGCGTCTGCGGCTCCGTCCACCTGCCGACCTGCCGGCGGCCCCCTGAGCTG
Organism: Panthera uncia; assembly: GCF_023721935.1. NCBI lineage: Eukaryota > Metazoa > Chordata > Mammalia > Carnivora > Felidae > Panthera > Panthera uncia. The sequence goes on from NC_064810.1 coordinate 4,641,269, forward strand.
ACGGCGCACCTGGGCTGCAGCCCCGCCGGCCCGCTCTGGCCGCAGCGTTGGGCGCGGCGCCCGGGAGCAGGTGTGCAGGAGCGCAGCGCGCGGCGAGCGCAGCCCTCGCCCCGGAGCCCGGCCGCGCCGCGTGCCCGGGCGGCTCGGCAGCAGCGGCGGCGGCGGCGGGCGGGCGGCGGCCCCCGGGCAGGTGGCGAGCGAGCGGAGCCGGGCGGAGCGCGGGGGGCGAGGCGGGGGGCCCGTGGGTACGCGGGCTCTTCGTCAGAGTGTGCGGCGACCGCGCCGCTGGCGAAGGTTGCTCGGCGGCTTCAGTTTCCGCGAATTCACGCGCGTCCTAAAAGGACACTGACCTTCTAAACAGCTTTCCACTGATTTTTCCCTGTTTGTGTTACAGCTGAGAAGCTGCCAACAACCGTGTTCCCCTGCAAGCTGGATTCGCTAGCAAAGCCAAGGCTAAACTAACTTGTAGCGAATGACCCTTTGATTTTCTCACCACTCCTGCCCTTCGGCCTCCCAGCGCACTTGCCCCTCTCTCTCCCCTAACATTTCGGAAGAGTCTCTATTTCTTACCAGGTTCCTCCTCCAGGTGGTTGGACAGGGACAGAGTCTGGGGTTGTGCACAGTAGAGGCACTCAGTTGTATGTTGTTGAAAACTCACGGGGTAGAGCCCGCTGAGGGGGCCTATGGCGATGTCTTCACTCCGCTTCCACATTGGGCTTACATTAGTGCTGACACCCACCCATCCCTGATTTAACCCACTTCTTGGTTTTGCTTTTGCAGTTGGCCGGAGAGCATCAGCGATGCGTCTTTCCTGGACAGAACAGGAAGTGAAATGAGCTGTTTCTGGTCATACTCCACTAAGGTTGGTCTTTTATGGAACACAGGATGCCACAGGTTTGGGCTCTTTGCTGTCTTAAAGTGCTGTCTGAGAAAGGCATCCTGATGGACCAGGTGTTTCAAGGTCTGGCAGAGTATTCCCTCTTTGGTGCCCCCGACTGGTGTAGGTATCCTCTGGGGACACTCTTCTCAATGCTTTCTCTCACTACTATCTGTGAACAAACTTGCCATTCCTGACTGACTCATGCTGTTCCTTGCATGTGCCCAGGACAGAGAAGAGAGGCAACTTTTTATCCTCATCCAAAAACTGGTTCCTGTCTAACTGCCCCATGTCTGCCCTAACTGACCGATACACCTCCAGTGGAGCTGCCTTCTTTGGGGCATGATCAGTGATTTGTAATTCATATGTTTTGGTCACATATGTTGTCTTCCTACCAATAACCAGCCATGGCAGTTCTGCAACATTGCCTGAGCGCCTGCTGTGTACTCTGAATCCTGGGCTGGTACCCTGTAGGTATCAGCTACGTTGATCCACACATGGACCTTAATAGGTGAACATTAACCTCCCCAAGGTACAGGTCCAGCACTGCTGTTGGTAGGTCACATGCGGGTCACACAGCAGTACATTATGAACATACATAATCTAAGAGAGTGGCTTATAGATTGATCTGCAGAAATCAGCCCTGACCCTCATACATTGCTGGTGGAAATGTACAGTGGTGTAGCCACCTTGGAAAACAGTCTTCGAGTTCCTCAAAAAGTTAAAAATAGCATTACCATATGACCCAGCAAGCAGTTCCATTCCTAAGTTTCCACCCAAGAGAAAGGAAAAGGAGTCTTCACACAGAAACGTGTGCATGAATATTCAGACCAGCGTTATTTCTAACAGCTCAAAGTGGAAACAACTCCAATGTCTGTAAGCTGATGAATAGAGAAAGCGAAAGTGGAATATCAATACAGTGGAATATTATCCAGCCATTAAAAGGAATGAAGTCCTAGCACAAACTACTACGTGGAGGAAGCCAGTCACAAAAGGGGACATACAGTACAGCTCCATTCATATGAAATGCCCAGAATAGGCAAACCCACAGAGAAGCAAGTAGAAAGGAGCTTGTCTATCGATGGGGGGTGGAGGGAAATGGGGACAGATAGCTAAAGGGTGCAAGGTTTCTTTGTGGGGTGATGAAAGTCTTCTAAAATCAGATTTGATGATAGTTGCACACCTCTGTATACATGCAAAATTATTGGATTGTATAGTTTAAATGGGTCAAGTGTAAGATGTGAATTACCTCTCAATAATGCTGTTAGATACAATATCAGCTCTCTGAGTCATGATCGCTTGGACATACTGAATGTATACCAGTTGTCCCCCCTTATCTGTGGGGGATCTGTTTCAAAACCCCCAGTGGATGCCTGAAACTGTGGATAGTACTGTTCCCTATGTATATTATGTTTTTTCCTATATGCACATTCCTGAGAAAGGGGGGAGCAAGGGAGGGGAAACTGCTATAAGAGACTGAGGGCTTGGGAATAAAATACTTGTCCTTAAAAGGGAGGAACAGAAAATAATTGCCCTTTTGAAATCTCAGAGGTATTATTGTTTTTGTGGATTTATTGACACATAGGAATAAGGGTTTGAAAAATTGTAGCCATTCTTTCCTGAGTAAAATATTCATCTGTATTTGCATGAACAAATGGGCAATAATCAATCCACACTATTTGTTCCTTAATTTGGTTCAATGAGGAAGCAAATAAGCAACAACTTCTGGATCGCCATGGAATAAAAAAACTGCTTTAGTATTTGACAAAAAACTGTAACCCTCAGAATTTAAATACTAATATGCAAAGCGTATTTTCTGCTTTCTATTTATTAATTCATAGTAATAAAAATAGAGAAATAATAACAATAATCAGACATTCCTATAAGCTTTCGTAGATTCTTAATAATTTTTTTAATGTTTTATTTATTCTTGAGAAAGAAAACCAGAACATGAGCGAGGGAAGGGCAGAGCAAGAGAGGGATGCAGAATCCAAAGCAGACTCCAAGCTCCGAACTGTCAGCACAGAGCCCGACGTGGGGCTTGAACTCATGAGCCGTGAGATCATGACCTGAGCTGAAGTTGGATGCTCAACCGACTGAGCCACCCAGGCGCCCCAATAATTTTTAAATATTCTATTTTTTGTTTTAAAAATATATGAGAAAAAATAGCACAAGCGATTCTCATTCGACAGGTGCTTAATATCAAGGGTTAGAGATGTCAAGCGATTTATGCCAAATCGAAGAATTTGCTGAGGTGGGTGAGCCTAAAATCCAGGGCACCGCACCCCTGCTCTACCATACCGGGCTGCTTCATTTTAACGCAAAGAGGTGACTTTGTTTCCCCATCCTTACGGACACTGAGAGACACATGGAGATTGTTTTATATTTCAAATCCTTTCTCTAATCCTAATCCTCAAATTAGATATGCGTTCAGGCTCCTAAAAATCAAGTGCAACACTGGGGGCGAACACAGACACGTGCTCCGAGATAACTTATCTCCCTGTGGAACCCCCTGGCCCTGCCCCATTTCCACGCCTGGAGAATAGACTGCTCCCTGCAGGAGACCAAGGGTCTGGAATGACTCTTCTCTTGGAGACCCACCTTATGGGCTGTTTTAATTCTTTCCCTGTTTATAGCAGACTGAGGGCTGGAGCTGTAAAAGAAAGGAGACGAGCAAAGTCATACCATGTCTCTGTTCATGACCCGTGGCCAGCCGTGGGCCCCACACCGAGAGAGGATGTGCTGTGTGGGAAGCTGGGCGTGTGCACTGGGGTCAAGACGGCTGGCGTTGATCTCAGCCCCATCACTGCCTGGCTGTCATCTTGAGGGAACCCTCGTTGGTTCTGATTATCTGTACCTATGAACGAGAGCTGGGTTGCTGAGGATCTTACCAGAGGCAGTGCGCGGGAAGGCAGTTTTTTTTAACTCTAAAGCCAAATGTGATTGTGCCCAGCGGACACTCTAGCGACGAAGCGGGACCCGGCATTTTCTGTGGTTTTAACAGGGTACGCAGCCCGGTGCTAACCGATGTGGTGGAGGGGTGAGGCTTATCCTCGATGTCCCTGCATCAGTGTCCTCTGGGCAACACAGGACCCCACCCGACACTCACGCACCCGATCTCCATCCTTCCGGCTTTGGGAGCAAGGAAGGCATTCGCCGAATCTATGGAGTTTCTGGCACTCTGTTGTTGTCAACAGAAGTTGACATCTGGTCACCCTGCTATGGGGTTGATAACAGAGGCTATCTCAGATAACCTGGCGGAGGATTAAGCTTTACGAAACCAACTGGCAGTCCTGGCAGGTCCTGGGGGTTGCACAGATGAGACGCTCACGCTGCCAGCCCGGTGAGGAGTGTGTGATTTGACGTCTGGCTCCCAGGTAGAGTGTGGGCACCCGGAGGTGGCCCGGCGGGATCAGCATCTGGGCTCCAGTGGCCACTAGCCATGTAACTTTGGGCAAATGCTGCAACTTTTCTACATTTGGGGTTCCTGGTCAGTAAAACGGGGAAGGAGTTCCGTCTACCTCCTAGAGTATGAGGACACGTGTGAAAAGCCCCTCCACAAGGGAGGAGCAAGGAGTGCCCCGTAAAGAGCTGATGTTGTTGCGTGTGATCCGATAATGGGGGCACTCGGCGGCCCCCCGACGTGCCGTGGGTCGACAGCCAGCTGTGTGGAAAGTCTGGGGAACCAGAGAGGGTGCGGTAGCCCAGTCTGGGTGACGAGAGGTGACATTTGAACTGGGTCCAGAAGGGCTAGGGGCGGGCTCACGTCAGACAGAGGGAAGAAGGGAATCTCTGGCAGAGACCGGCATGATGCCTTTGGTGTGTTTGGGGTGATGCCGGCACCTGGGTGACCTGGGGAAGATGAGAGTCCGGGTTGGAATGAGTGTCCAGGGCCTTCCACGCCATGGGAAGGAGTCTGGATTTTATCAGCGGGAAACTGTTTTCAACAGAGCTCCCAAAATGTGTTCCTAGAACACTAATTCTTTAGGGCTGCTTTTTACCTTCTACATGCTTGATACTAAATTTCTCTTTCTAATTTTTTTTAATATTTCTTTTTTTTTGAGACAGAGAGAGAGGGAGACAGAATGTGAGCAAGGGAGGGGCAGAGAGAGAGGGAGACACAGAATCGGAAGCAGGCTCCAGGCTCCGAGCTGTCAGTACAGAGCCCGACGCGGGGCTCGAACTCACGGACCGTGAGATCATGACCTGAACCGAAGTCAGACGCTTAACCGACGGAGCCACCCAGGAGCCCCTTAAATTTCTCAAGACGAAGTACTTAAGTGTTACTTCTTGTTGCAACAAGAAACATGATGCCGTGTAATAAATGTCAACAATCTCTCTCCTGCCAGATCCCCTCCGGCTCCACCCCCCAAGGTAACAAGCATGGTCGGCCGGCCGTATCTTTCTCCACACACATGTGTAGACACACCCTTAGACAAGCCCCTGCTTGAAGGGATGACCCTGTCACCGCACAGGGACCAGTGGAGGGGTGGGTACTGTCTGACAAAGCTCTGCCTGGAGGTCCCTCAATCATACGATCCCCATGACTGACTTCTCTTAAAGTCGGCCTTTGTGGAGGTCACGAAGAGACGGGCTCATGATAAACGAAATGCCGTAAATAGTTCTTATATTGGGCCTTTTGCTTGCTGTAGGGAAAAAGCTTCTAAATACACCTTCAGCTAGCACGAGGAGATCTGATATTACGCAACCTGAAGGAGGAGAGGCACCCAGACCATACTCACAGTCGATTCGCTTGGGAGGAAAAACTGGACTTTTAAAGTCCACCTCTGTTACTTGCAAGGGCATCCCTTGTCTGCTGGCAGACTGGAAGACAAGGCCACCAGGTGGAACCGCCTGACGACCCATCCCGGCCTGCCAACTCGAATCTGCGCGGCCAAGGGCTACTTGGCGTTTGTGGACACACAAACGCCGAAGGCCAGATGTGATGTGATGAGTCTGAAGGGTGGAACTAATTCCTCCTTTGACCCTAGAGGGTTTGTGTTGAGGAAGAAACTGATGTGAAATGCCCTGTCTCCACTGAGGCCCCCCAGCAGAAAATAGATGGCAGGCCCAGCGGACTGGGTACTGAGGCAAGGGCACCAATGAGAGATGAGGAGGTAACCAAGGCATGGTCCCAGGGGAAAGCTTTTGCATTTCTAAGAATGAAGAGGCTAGGGGGCCGGGGGGCGGGGGGTGTTATAGGACGCTGAGACGGTTAGAAGTTATGGAGGACAGTATGGTAGGGAACAGAAGTTGTAGTTATGACCAAATTGGTTATTGCCAAACCATGGTGTGGCTGGGAGGAGGAGAGTTACAGGATCAGACCTCTCCCTTCCGGCCCTGTGGTCTCCTGCCCTTCTCTTTTGGCTGAACCTAGGGAAGCCCGGATACCAAGGAGCCTGGATGGTGCAGTCCACGGAAGTCAGCTGCTTGAGGCCCAGGTGCAGGGAGGGGTGGAGGGGCAGGTGGAGACCATCCAGTAACGCTACACCTGGGGCATAGGCATCAAATCTGCCTTCGTTACGCTTTAAACGTTATAAATAAAAATGAGTTGAACCTATGTTTTAATTATTATGTTTCAAAACCTGTATTTTTCTAAGATTTTATATTTTTTATATATTTTTTTAATGTTAGTTTATTTTTGAGCGAGAGAGAGAGACAGAGTGTGAGCAGGGGAGGGGCAGAGAGAGAGGGAGACCCAGAATCCGAAGCAGGCTCCAGGCTCTGAGCTGTCAGCACAGAGCCCGACTCGGGGCTCGAACCCACAAACCGTGCGATCGTGACCTGAGCCGAAGTCAGATGCTTAACTGACTGAGCCACCCAGGTGGCCCCTAAGATTTTATTTTTTTAAAGTTATCTCTGCACCCAACTGGGGCTTGAACCAACAGCCCCGAGGTTAAGGGTCACATGCTCTACCAACTGGGTCAGCCAAGCACCCCATTATTTTTCAAAGTTTATGGGTTTTTTTTAGTAATCTCTACACCCAATGTGGGGCTTGAACTCATGGCCCCAAGATCAAGAGTCGCCTGCTCTTCCAACTAAGCCAGACAGGCACCCCTGTTAACCTTGTATTTTTAAGAGATGATGGGCTATTGCTGTGAAACATTTGATCTTACATGAAGAATATCATGGCTTCAGGGTGAAAAAAATGTAATCAGCAAAGAGTATCTATGCTCCCTGAGAAATTTTGGTAAATATAGTCTGCAACATTCTATCTGCCTCTTGCTTAAGTATTTTTTAAATAGCGGTAATGAGATAGAAATCACGTACCGTGCAATTTACTCATTTAAGGTGTACATTTCAATCAAGGGCTCTTAGGATATTCACAAATGTACATCCATCATCAAATCTAACTTCAGGACATTTTTGTCACCCCGAAAAGAAACCACTTACCCCTTAGAAGTCAATTCCCCTTTCCTTATAGTACTTCCCCAGCCCTCAGGAACCATTCGTCTATTATCTCTATGATTTGCCTCATCTGGACATTTCATACAAATGGAATCAGGGGCGCCTGGGTGGCTCAGTCGGTTAAGGGTCCGACTTCGGCTCAGGTCATGATCTCGCCGTTTTTGAGTCCAAGCCCCACGTCGGGCTCTGTGCTGACAGCTCAGAGCCTGGAGCCTGTTTCAGATTCTGTGTCTCCCTCTCTCTCTGACCCTGCCCCGTTCATGCTCTGTCTCTTTCTGTCTCAAAAATAAATAAACGTTCAAAAAAATTTTAATGGAATCGTAGAGGACATGGCCCTTAGTGACTGGCTTCTCTCACTTAGCATGGCATATTTTCATCCTTGTTGTAGCATGTATCAGTCCTTTATGCCTTTTTATTTATTTTTATTTTTTTAAAAACATTTATTTATTTTTGAGAGACAGAGCACGAGCAGGAGAGGGGCAGAGAGAGAGGGAGACACAAAATCCAAAGCAGGCTCCAGGCTCCGAGCTGTCAGCACAGGGCCCGACGCAGGGCTCCAATTCACAAATCGCTAGATCATGACCTGAGCCGAAGTCGGATACCTAACTGACTGAGCCACCCAGGCACCCCTATGCCTTTTTATTTTTGAATATTTCATCAAATGTATATGCCATATTTTATTGATCTATTCATCATGACAGTTACGAATTATGATGAATGGCATCTCTAAAATCTTTATGTACAAGTTTTTGTGGGACTTAAGTTTTCATTTCTGTTTCCAAAGAGGCTGCATCATTTTACATTTCTAGTGACAGTGAATGAGGGTTTCAGTTTCTTCAAGTTTGCAAACATTTGTATCATCTCTTTCTGATACTTAGTGAAGTGGTTTCTCATGGAGGTTTTGATTTGTATTTTCCTGATGACTAGCGATGCTGGGTGTGTTTTCACCTGTTATTGTCCACCCGCGTATCTTCTTTGGTAGAACGTCAAATCGAGATCTCGTTAACTTAACTGGGTTATCTATTCTTAAATCATGGTGCTGTAAGAGTTCTTTATCCTGGCTATGTCAGACATATGATTTGGAAATATTCTCTCATTCCATGGCTGTGTATTCACTTTTTGATAGCGTCCCTTGCAGCACGAAAACTTTTATTTTTGATTTAGTCTGATCGATGCATCTTTCTTCTGTCCTTTGTGCTTTTGATGGTGTATCTAGTAAGGCTTTGCCTAATGCAAGGTCATAAAGTGTTATTCCTCTGTTGTCTTCTGAGAGTTTTCTAGTTGCGGCCCTTACATTTATTTCGGTCTGTGATCATTTTGAGCTAATTTTTGTGCATGGTGTGAAGTCCGGGTCCAATTTCATTCATTTGCATTGTGACATCCAGTTGTCTCACACTAGTTGTTGAAAAGATTATTCTTTCCCCCTTGAATTGTCTTAACATTTTTGTTGCAAATGTAAGGGTTTATTTCTGGACTCTCAGTTCTGTTCCATTGACTTCCAGACCACACTGTCTTCATAACTGAAGCTTGGTTCTAAGTTCCTCCTCTCAGTTTTATTGAGATATAATTGATGTATAACATTTATAAGTTAAGGTGTACAGCATAATTATTTGCCACATGTATATATTATAAAATGATTACCCCAGTAAGTTTAGTTAACCTCTGTCACTTTACATAATTACAATATTTTCCCTTGTGATGAGAACTTTTAAGATTTACTCTCTTTGTAGTAAGTTTTTGAATTGGGAGTGTGAGTCCTCCAACTTTATTCTTCCTTTTAAGATTGTTTTCACTATCCTTTTATATTTGAATTTTAGGGTTAATTTGTGATTTTCTGCAAGAAAGCCAGCTGGTATATTTTGAGGGATTGCATTGAATCTGTAGATCAGTTTGGGGAGTATTGTCATCTTAACGATATTGTCTTCTTTTTTAAATTAAGAATTTTTTTTTAGCGTTTATTTATTTTCAAGAGAGAGATAGACAGAGCATAAGCAGGGGAGGGGCAGGGAGAGAGGGAGAAATAGAATCTAAAACAGGCTCCAGGCTCCAAGCTGTCAGAACAGAGCCCAATGCGAGGTTCGAACCCACAAACTGTGAGATCATGACCTGAGCCGAAGTCAGACACTTAACTGACTGAGCCACCCAGGCGCCTCTTAATGATATTGTCTTCTGATTTATGAGCATGAGATATTTTTCTTCTTTACTTTTTTCAATAATGTTTTATAGTTTTTGGAATGCATGTTTTGCATTTCTTTTTTTAAATAACATTTAAAAAAAAATTTTTTTAAAGTAAGCTCTATGCCCAACATGAGGCTTGAACTCAAGACCCTGAAATCAAGAGTCACATGCTCTATTGACTGAGCCAGCCAGGCACCTCTGTATTTCTTTTAAATATATTAGCAAGCATTCTGTTCTTTTTTATGCTATTGTAAATGAAATGGTTTTCTTTATTTCATGGTCAGGTTGTCTATTGAAACCATATAGAACAAGATTGATTTTTGTATATTGACCTCATAGCCTCCAAACTTGCTTAAATTGTTTACTTGTTCTAATAGCTTTTTTTTGGTGGATTCTTCAGGATTTTCTCTATACAAGATTATGTAATTTACAAATAAAAACAGTTTTATTTTTCCTTTATAGTCTTGATGCCTTTTAATTCTTTTCTTGCCCATTTTCTTGGGTAAAATTTCCAATACCACATTGACTAGAAGTGGTGAGAGTATATATCCTTGCCATGTTGTTGATCCTGTGGGAGAAGTATTCAATATTTCACCATTAATTATACTGTTAAGCTGTGGTTTTTGTAGATGCCCTTTGTCAGACTAAAAAAGTTCACTTTTTTTGCTAGTTTGCTGAGTGCTTTCATCATGGAAGTGTTTTGAATTTTGCCAAATGGTTTCTCCGCACCTATTGAGGGGATCCTGTGTTTTTGTCATTTATTCTATGGACATGTATGTATTATGTTAGTTGATTTTCAGATGTTAAACCGATCTTGCATTCTTGGGCTAAATGCTATTTGGTTACGGTGTACAGTTCTTTTTATATGTCGCTGGATTCAGGGGGGAGGGAGAGTTAAGATCGTGGAGGAATATGGGGACCCTGGGCTTGTCTTGTCCCTGAAATGTAGCTAGATCAGCACCAAACCATTTTGAACACCTAGGAAATTGATCTGAGTATTAACACAACAATCTGCGTAACTTGAGCCACAGAACTCAGCAGGTGTGCGGTTGGAGAGGTGAACTGGGGGAGAGAAAAGCGGTGGAGGGTAGGGAGCTGTTTTTGCAGAGAAAGGACAGAGAAAGAGAAAGGGGGAGAGTGTGGCACATTGGGATTGTGCAAGAAAAGCACTCCCCTGAAAGTAGCTGGAGAGAAAGAGAGAGAAATAGTGAAAACGCTTGCAGGGGTCTGAACAAGAAATCTGTTCTCCAAAACCTTTGATGGGAGGAAAGGAGAGGGTTTCAATGCCACCAGGATTCTATAAACAGTGGAGTGCAGAGTCTGACGTTTTGGAGCTCAGTGGCTGGCGGTGCTCTGGTGAAGAAGAGGGGCAAATCTCCAGGAACAGACAGAAGGGTCTGAGGGGTCTGTGTGCCACACGGGGAGAAGCAGTTCCCCTGTTTGGGGAGCATTTGGTAGAAGCGATACTGCCTCCCCACAGGCACAGGTCCCAGCTCATCCCAGAGAGCAGCCACGTTTGCTAGTGTTGGGATAAAGATGCCAGGGTGTGGTGAAGCCTGGCATCAGCTGTGTGTTGTGATTTGCCATAATCTCTGAACCTCTGCTGCCGCGCATTCGCACAATCATCTTCTGGGACAAGCCGGGACCCGGCCATTGCTCAGCAAGACCCTCCTCCAGAGAGTCGGTGTGGGTCAAAGCCCCAGGGATCTCTGAAGTGTGGGGGTTTTGAAATACAACCCTTTCTGAGGTAGTATTTGTGAGGGAGGTGCCACTTGGTGGGCAGACAGCTTGGACATGGACAGGGTGGAGGCAGGGAGAGGAGGGAGGCCTGAGACAAAGAAGGGGTGTTGATCACAGGTTGGTGAAAGTGTGAAATTCCTGTGTCAGAGGCTAGGGAAGCTGGGTGAAGCTATTTCCACCTCTCGCATGCAGGTGCATAGGCGTGCCACACTGATCCACCCCAGTAAGCTAAGCAGCGCCACCTAGTGGAGAACGGAATTGTTACACCCAGCCCTCCCCAACTGTGCCCTCCAAGCACATCCCCTAGAACACCAGTACAAATCCCTCCGCCTGCTTAGTGTATGGACTATAGAGTGCTTCATAGTTTCAGTTCTGGGGGAAACGATGTAACTTCATTCAGGTTTCATTCTATTTTTGGTTCAGCTCTTTGTTCATTGTCTTTGCTTTTGTTTTTGCTTAAATTGCTTCTTTTTTTCTTTTCTTCCTCTTTCTTTTCTTCCTCTTCCTCTTTCACAGAAAGTGAAAATTTTATTTTTATTTTTCACTTTATTTTTATTAAAAAATTATTCCATTTCATTTTCTTTATTTCATTTTATTCTATTTTATTATATAATTTTTTTAATTTTTAAATTTTTTCTTACCTTTTTTTTCCATTTTCTTTCCCTTTTTTCGCTATTCTATTAAGATTCTTTCAACAAGAAGACCAAAACACACCTAGGATCTAGCTTGCCTTATTTCATTTTTTGTTTTGTTTTTAAATTTTTAAATGTTTATTTATTTTTGAAAGAGACTGCAAGTAGGGGAGGGGCAAAGAGAGAGGGAGACACAGAATCTGAAGCAGGCTCCAGGGTCTGAGCTGCCAGCACAGAGCTTGACATGGGGCTCAAACCCATGAACTGTGAGATCATGACTTGAGCCAAAGTCAGATGCTTAACCAACTGAGCCACCCAGGCTCCCCAAATTTTTATTTTGTTTTTATAATTTTTTATTTTATTAATTTTTTTCATCCTCCAAAATGACAAAATGAAGGAATTCACCCCAAAAGAAAGAACAGGAAGGAATGACAGCCAGCGGTTAATCAACACAGATAGAAGCAAAAATGTCTGAACTAGAATTTAGAGCCACAATAAAAAGAATACTAATTGGGGTTGAAAAAAGCATAGAATGCCCTTCTGCAGAGATAAAAGAAATCAAATATAGTCAGGATGAAATTAAAAATGCTACAACTGAGATGCAATCTTGAGGGATGCCATGATGGCAAGGATGGATGAAGTAAAGCAGCAAATCAGTAATCTAGAGGATAAAATTATGGAGAATAATGAAGGAGAAAAAAAGAGGGGAACAAAGGCAAAAGATTATGATACAAGACTTAAAGGACTCAAAGTGTCTTAAGGTCACTTAAAGTGACTTATTAAAAAGGAATAACATCCGGATCATAGTAGTCCCAGAAGATGAAGAGAGAGGAAAAGGGGCAGAGGTTTATGTGAGCAAATTATAGCAGAAAACTTTCCTAATCTGGGGAAGGATGCAGACATCAAAATCCAAGAAGCACAGAGAACTCCCATTAGATTCCACAAAAACAGACCATCACCAAGGTGTATCAGTCAAATTCAAGAAATCCATAGACAAGGAAAGAATTATGAAAGCAAGGGGGAAAAAGTCCTTAACCTATAAGGGAATATAGATCAGGTTTGCAGCAGACCATTCCGCAGGAACTTGGCAGGCCAGAAAGGAGTGGCAGGATATATTCAAAGTGCTGAATCAGAAAAATATGCAGCCAATAATTCTTTATCCAGTAAGGCTGTCATTCAAAATAGAAGGAGAGATAAAGAGCTTCCCAGACAAACAAAAATTAAAGGAATTCGTGACCACTCAACCAACCCTGCAAGAAATTTTAAGGAGGACTCTTCAAGTGGAGAAAAGACAAAACAAACAAAAAAGGCCAAATGCAACAAAGACTACATATGGCTGGATTCAGTGTCTAGCATTTGGATACAACTTTTTACATCTATATTCATAAGTGACATTGTTCTGTAGTTTTCTTGTGACATATTTGGCTGGTGTTAGCCTCAGTTTAATATTGGCCTAGTGTGAATTGGCAAATTTCTCTCTAATTTTTGGAGGAGTTTATGAAGAGTTAGTATTATTTACTCTTTAAATGTTTGGTAGAATTAACCAGTGAAGCCATCTGAGTCTGAGCATTGTGGGTTTTTGGTTACTAATTCAATCTCTTTACTTGTTATAGGTCTGTTTAGATTTTCTATTTCTTTTTTTTTCATGTTTATTTTGAGAGAGAGAGAGAGAGAATGGAGCGGGGGCGGGGGGAGAGAATCTCAAGCAGGCTGCACACCATTGGTGCAGAGCCTTAACATGGGGCTCAATCCCACGAATCTTGAGATCATGACCTGAGCTCAAATCAAGAGTCAGATGCTTAAACAACTGAGCCACCCAGACTCCCCTTCTATTTCTTTTGGAGTAGTGTCAGGAATTTGTGTTTTTCTAGGAATTTGCCCATTTTGTATAAATTATATAATTTACTCATATGTATTTGTTCATTATACTCCCTCAATATTTTTTAGTAGATCCACAATTTCCCATTTATTTCCTAATTTTAGTAATTTGAATCTTTTCTCTTTTTTCTTAGTCAATCTACAAAAGGCATACCAATTTTGTTGATTTTTTTAAGTGTTTATTTATTTTTGAAAGATAGAGAGACAGAGTGTGAGCAGGGGAGGGGCAGAGAGAGAGAGGGAGACACAGAATCTGAAGCAGGCTCCAGGCTCTGAGCCATCAGCACAGAGCCCGATGCAGGGCTCAAACTCACAAACTGTGAGGTCATGACCCAGGCTGAAGTCGGCCACTTAACTAACTGAGCCACCCAGGCACCCCCAATTTTGCTGATCTTTCAGGAAACTTTTCATTTTATTGCTTTTCTCTATTGTTTTTTCTATTTTCTAATTTCATTCCTTTCTGTCTGATCTTTATTACTTCCTTCCATTTGCTTGCTTTAGGTTTACTTAACTTTTTTTCTTCCCCTGTGTCTTAACGTAGAAATGTAGGTGACTGACTTGAGATCTTTCTTATTTTTTAATATAGGCGTCCTCAGCTATGAATTTCCCTCTAAAACACCACTTCATCTGCATTCCACAACTTTGCGTATGTTGTGTCTTTCATTTTCATTCCATCTCAAAATATTTTCCAATATCTTTTTAGATTTCTTCTCCAACCCATTGGTAATTTAGGAGCATGTAGTGTCATTTCTGAATATTTGTGAAGTTCCAAAACTTCCCTTTGTTATTAATTACTCATCTATTTCATTTGTGGTTAGAGAACATACTTTGTATGATTTCAGTACTCTTTGTTCAGTCTCGTTTGATGGCTCTGTATATGGTCTACGTGGAGAATGTTCCATGTACACCTGAGAAGAATGTGTAATCTACTCTTGTTGGGTGCTTTAGAGATGTCTGTTAGGTCTAGTTGATTTCTGCTTCGTTGTTGCATCCATTATTGAAATTAAGTATTCAATAATTATTTTTGTATTATTTAATCCTTTCTTCAGTTCCGTCAGTTTTGCTTCACTCATTTTGGGACTCTGTCATTAGGACATATGTGTTTATAACTGTTATATCTTGTTGAAGAATTGATGTTTTATCATTATAAAATTTCCTTCTTTATCTCTAGAAACACTTTTTTTGTTGTTTTGGTTGTAAAGTCTAATTTGTATAATATTTATATAGCTGTTCCAGTTCTTTTATGGTTGTTGTATATCTTTTCTACCCTCTTACTTTCAAACCTTTTTTTTTAATCTTTGCATTTAAAATGTGTCTTCTCTAGATACCATGTAGTTAGGTCTTATTTTTGTTTTGTCCAGTCTGACAATCTCTGCCTTTGGGTAGATTATTTAACCTATTCACGTTTAGTGTTATTATTGATATGGTTGAATTTATGTACACTTTTACTTTGTTTTCTATATGTTTTTTTTTGTTTGTTTCTTTGTCTCATATACAGATTTCTTTTGCATTAAGTGAACATTTTCTAATGTTAATTTCTTTAATGGCTTTCACTATGTATTATCTAGGATTTTTTTTCTTAGTGATTGCTCTAGATTTACAATATATATCTTCATATCAGAATGTATTTTAGGGGTCCCTGGGTAGCTCAGTCGGTTGAGTGTCCAACTCTTGGTTTTGGCTCAGGTCATGATCTCATGGTTTGTGAGTTGGACCTCCCCATTGGGCTCTGTGCTGACAACATGGGGCCTGCTTGAGATTCTTTCGCACTCTCTCTCTGCCCTTACCTGGCTCTGTCTCCCTCTTAAAATAAATATATAAACTTAAAAAAATGTATTTTAGGTTTAGACTAACTCAATTCAAGTGAGATTATAGAAATGGTAATCCTATTTAACTCCACTTCTTCCTCCACTTTCTTATATAATTAGAAATCTGTTATATTAACCTTATTCACCATTTCTGATTTTCTTCATTTATTTCTGTAGATTTGAGTTATCTTCTTGTGTCATTTTCTTCCTCCAATATAATTTTGTTTCCATTGGCCTCTTTTGTATTGTTATTGCCAAATATGTTATAATTTTGTATGATAAAAGACCAATAATGAAATTACATGCATTTTTTATGCAATTGATTTTTTTAATCTTTTATTTTATTTTTGAGAGAGAGAGAAAGACAGCGTGTGAGCAGGGGAGAAGCAGAGAGAGGGAGATACAGAATCCAAAGCAGGCTCCAGGCTCTGAGCCGTCAGTACAGAGCCCAACACGGGGCTCGAACTCATGAGCTGTGAGATCGTGACCTGAGCTGAAGTCGGACACTCAACCGACTGAGCCACCCAGGTGCCCTTTATGCAATTGATTTTTAAAACAGGAGAGAAAGGAGAAGATATTTGGAATTAACTACATATATATGTAACTACAATAACAACTAACTATGTGATTACCTTTATTGATACTCCTTGTTTCTTTGTATGAATTTGGATTACTGTCTGATGTCAATTTCATTCAGTCTGAAGTACATCCTTTAGTATTTCTTGTAAGTCAAGTCTGCTAGCAATGAATTTTCTGTTTTTTTTTCTTTCTTTCTAGTAATGTTATTATAGCACTTTCACTTTGGAAAGATAGGCTTGTGGGATATACGATCCTTGGTTGACAGTATTTTTTTTTCCAGTTAGCAATTTGAATATGTCACCCCACTGCTTTGGCCTCCATTGTTGCTGACAGTCAGCTGTTAATATTGGTGGGGTTCCTTTGTATGTGATAAATTGTTTTTCTCTTGCTGATTTCAAGATTCCTCTTTGTCTTTGGCACTCAAAATCTTCTCCATAACAGATATGGGTTTAGATCTCTTGCATTTATGTGACTTGGAGTTCATTGAACTTCTGAAATACATGGATTAAAGATTTTCATCAAATGTGGGCTGTTTTTAGCCATTGTTTTTGAATATCTTTTGTGTTCCTTTCTCTCTCTTCTGATGCACTCATTACCCTTATGTTGGCATACCTAATAATTTCCCACATTTACTGAGACTGTGTTTACTCTTCTCAGTCTTTTTAAAAATTTTTTATCATTTCTTAACAACTTATTGTCAAGTTAACTAACATACAGTGTAGACAGTGTAGTCTCATCGTTTTTTCTCTGTTCTTCAGACTGCATGATCTCTATTGGCCCATGTTTAAGTTCATTGACACCTTCTTCTGCCAACTCATAGCTACTATTGAGCCCATCTAGTAAGTTTTTTTATTTTGGTTATTAGGCTTTCAACTCCAGAATTCTCAGTTGGCTTGTTTTTATGATTCCTATCCCTTTGTTAATATTCTCAATTTGATAAGACATTGTTATCATACCATCTCTTAATCCTTGAAGCATGGATTTAGCTCTTTGAACATATTTACAAGATATGCTTTGAAGTTGTTGTTTATTTAAACCAAAATCTGAGTGGGAAGTGGGAACCTCATGTTCTTGGCTATATCTGCCTGAGATAGAGCTTCTTCTTCTTCTTCCCCTCCTCTTCCTCCTCCTCCTCCTCCTCCTTCTTCTTCTTCTTCTTCTTCTTCTTCTTCTTCTTCTTCTTTGTTTAAGTTTGTTTATTTGTTTATGTATTTATTTTTATTTTTTATTAAATTTTCTTTAATGTTTATTTATTTTTGAGATAGAGAGACAGAGTGCAGGTGGGGGGGGGGTGGTGGCAGAGAGAGAGGGAGACACAGAATCTGAAGCAAGCTCCAGGCTCTGAGCTGTCAGCGCAGAGCCCGATGTGGGGCTCGAACTCACGAACCATTGAGATCATGACCTGAACCGAAGTCGGATGCTCAACCGACTGAGCCAACCGGGCGTCCCTTCAGTAGACCTTCTATCACACTGAGGTTGGAGTGGGGTAGGGAGTGAGCAAATAATGGCTCAGATGCTACAGACACTCACTGTTCTTACCAAGATATAGTAGATTTTCTTAAATAAATGTTTCTCCATTTAACATATGTCTGCTGTAGTCCTTTAGGACAATTTCCAAAGACTTAATATTTTTTTAATAATTTTTTCCAGTTATGGTTATTTCACTGGGGAGAGAGTATATGTAGCTTCTCATGTCACCATTCCAGAAGTGTTCCTTTTTATGTTGTCTGTTTTTGTTTACAATTTTAGTTATTTAAACTTTTTTCTCAGACTTACACATGTACTACATTTGGAGTCATATAGTTTACAGGGTTTGCTGCAGTAACACTATTCCCACCCTTTTTCTTTTCTCCTCCACAGAGAAAAATCACTCAATTCTTTTTAATTCACTTAAAATATTATCTCCTTGTTTAGAAGTAACATGCTTATATAGCATCTTTTTCTTCTTATTTTTTAAAAATTTAAATCCAAGTTAGTTAACATATAGGGTATTAATGATTTCAGGAATAGAATTTAGTGGTTCATCACTTACATATAACACCCAGTGCTCATCCCAACAAGCGCCGTCCTTAATGCCCACCACCCATTTTCACATCTTACCACCCAACGCCCCTCCAGCAACCCTCAGTTCATTCTCTGTATTTAAGAGTCTCCTATGGTTTGTCTTCCTCTCTGTTTTTATATTATTTTTGCTTCCCTTCCCTTATGTTCATCCGTTTTGTATCTTAAATTCCACATATGAGTGAAATATATATATATTATATATCTATATCTATATCTATATCTATAGATATATAATATATATATATATCTCACATCTCCTGTATCCATTCATCATTCGATGGGCATTTGGACTCTTTCCCTACTTTGGCTATTGTCGATAGTGCTTCTATAAACTTTGGGGTCCATGTGCCCCTTCAAAAGAATACTCCTGTATCTTTGGATAAATACCTACCACTGTTGTTGCTGGTTTTAGGGTAGTTCTATTTTTAATTTTTTGAGGAACCTCCACACTGTTTTGCCGAGTGGCTGCACCAGCTTGCTTTCCCACCAACAAGGCAAAAGAGATCCTCTTTCTCCGCATCCTCGCCAACATCTGTTGTTGCCTGAGTTGTTAATTTTAGCCACTCTGACAGGTGTGAGGTGGTATCTTATTGTGGTTTTGATTTGTATTTCCTTGACGATGAGTGATATTGAGCATTTTTTCATGTCTGTTAGCCATCTGGATGTCTTCTCCGGAAAAGTGTCTGTTCATGTCTTTTCCCCATTTCTTCATTGGATCATTTGTTTTTTGGGTGTTGAGTTTGATAAGTTCTTTATAGATTTTGGGTACTAACCATTTATCTGATGTATCATTTGCAAACATCTTCTCCCATTCCGTTGGTTGCTTTTTAGTTTTGCTGATTGTTTCTTTTGCTGTGCAGAAACTTTTTGTTCTGATGAGGTCCCAGTAGATCATTTTTCTTTTTGTTTCCCTTGTCTCCAGAGACATGTCAAGTAAGAAGTTGTTGCGGACTAGGTAAAAGAGGTTGTTGCCTGTTTTCTCCTCTAGGAGTTTGATGGTTTCCTGTCTTACATTTAGGTCCTTCATCCATTTTGAGTTTATTTTTGTGTATAGTGTAAGAAAGTGGTCCAGGTTCATTCTGCATGTCGTGTCCAGTTTTCCCAACATCATTTGCTGAAGAGACTCTCTTTTTTCCATTGGATATTCTTTCCTGCTTTGTCAAAAATTTGTTGGCCATACATTTGTGGGTCCATTCTGGGTTCTCTATTCTCTATTCCATTGATCTATGTGTCTGTTTTTGTGCCAAGTACCATACCGTCTTGATGATAACAGCTTTGTAATACAGCTCGACGTCCAGAATTGTGATGCCTCCTGCTTTGGTTTTCTTTTTCAGGATTTCTTTGGCTTTTTGGGGTCTTCTCTGGTTCCATACAAATTTTAGGATTGTTTGGTCTAGCTCTGTGAAGAATGCTGGTGTTATTTTGATAGGGACTGTGCTTATCTAGTATCTTTAAAAAATATTCCAGTGGTTACCTGTGTGGCTCAGTCAGATGAGTGTCCCACTCTTGATTTTGACTCAGGTCATGATCTCAAGGTTTGTGGGATTGAGCCCCATGTTGGGCTCTGTGCCAACAGTGTGGAGCCTGCTTGGGATTCTCTCACTCCCTCTCCCTCTGCCCCTTTCCTCCTACCTCTCTCTCAAAATACGTAAATAACAACCTAAACAATAGTCCAGTTTTAGGTACTATTAACTTCCCATGACGGATGAGGATCGAGCTTTAGTTCACTCTGACTTTGCCCTGTGCACATGTGCTTCCGTCATGCATCTTTCAAGATAGTTGTAATGTTGATTATACCGACATCCCATGTTTATATTTTCAATATCCAGTGTCTTGAGTACCATCAACTTTCACAGCTGAGCTACACAGTATACTCCTTTTGTTTCCTTCCCATTTTTAAACATTTGTTTTCCCAAGAATTAACATCCATTTGGGTCTTTTGTTTGCTTGGTTTCCTATGTGCTTACTACTAATTCCACACCCTCTTCCATTTGTGTAATTCTCCCCACAATGTGTTCAAACACCCAGATGTCTTACCAGTTTTACCTCTCTGAAGACATCTCTCCAGGAGCTTCTGAGCAGACACTGTCTGGACTCACTGCTCTCCAGGCTTGTGGTCCAGCTGCTCTCTGGGGTCCTCACCATGATCGATCCCGGAGACTGTCTGAATCTCTGTCTTGTTTTAGACCTCTTATATCCTGTATGTCACATCTTCTTTCTTGGTTTCAGTTTCATTGTCGTGAAGCTCATCCTTCGGTATGACCTTGATAAAGGGTATAGGGGAGGTATATTTTTTGAAACCTTGTATTATGAAAATGTATTGATGCCAGTTATTAATAGTTGGCTTACCTGGGCACAGGATTTTAGGTTGGAAATAATTTTACCTGTGATTTTGTATGACATGTTCTTCTGCTTTCTAATTTCTAACACCATTTTTGAGAAATGCAATGTCATGCTGATTCTTAACCCTGTGTATTAAACCTGATTTTTTTTTTTACTAGGAGTTTATAGTATCTTTAGTGCTGTGCTCTAAAATTTTATAGTGTGCTTAGGTATAGGTCTGTTTTCATCTTTTGTGCTGGATATTTGATGGTCCTCTTCAGAAAATCATGTCCTTTGGATCTAACAAAGTTTCTTGAATTATTTCATTGATGACTTTCTTCTTTCCATGTGATCTTTCCTCCTTCTTTATCTCTTTTAATTTAGATGTCAGCCTCCATGGACTGGTCCTCTAATTAAAAAAAAAAAAACTTTTCTCTAAATTTTTGTTTTGCTTTCCAGATCATTCTTTCCAACCCCTCTATTGGATATATCAATGTTGCTATCATATTTTCAGTTTCTGAGAACTTTGATTTTGATTTTTGACTTTTCCTTTAAAAAATAGCATTTGTTCTTATTTTTATGGATATGTATCTTTTACCTTTTCTCCCCGAGACTATTGGTTGATCTAATGAAGTTTTCTTGCTGAAGAGTCTCTTTCCTCTAAGTCACTATTTTTTTTCTTATTTGTTTTGATCACTCACTTTCATAAGGAATGCTCTCTTCACGTGTCTTTTGCACTTTTGAATATTTAATCTCTGTATTTTTAGATGTTTTTTTTAAGTTTTATTTATTTATTTTGAGAGAGCGTGAGAGAGAGAGAGAGAGGCAGAGAGGGAGGTGGATGCAGGATCTGAAGCCGGCTCTACACTGACAGCAGTGAGACCGATGTGGGACTTGAATTCATAAACTGTGAGATCATGACCTGAGCTGAAGTCAGACACGCAACTGAACCACCCAGGCGCCCCTCTGTATTTAAGAGAAGAATTATAAAATGTTGTTTGGCAGCTCATCGACTCTCATTGAGAGTCATGGTTCTCAAAGTGTGGTCTGTGAGGACCAGCTGTGTCAGCATTCCCAGGTGCTTATTAGGTATGGATGTTCTGGAGACCCTCTTGGACCTTCTGAATACGAATTTCTGGTGGTTGCACCCAGGAATCTGTATTTTAATGCCCCTCTCCTCATAATTTTTATTCGTGCTGAAGTTTGAGAAGCACTGAGAAATATAGCGTATTCTGCCTGGATGGTTTCATTGGGGGAGCTCTGCGTGTCAGTGTCTTTATGCTCTTTTCTTGGACTGACCAGGAATCCCAGGGTGATCTCTGGCTGCCAAACTGCAGAGAGCCTGAGTAGGGAAGAAGCTTGGGAAGTCCCAAATCAGGGCGTAAACGTTTCTTTAATGCCCTGTTTCCAATTTGTATTCAGTTCTCAACTGTGTCTGCTTCCACCCAGCCTAGAGCTTCTCTCCTTCTCTAGAATTAAACCTTCAGTCGTCAGCTGTGTGGCAGAGGGTCTCTTCCCGTTGTCCATCTTGCTGGTTCTGCTACACCTCACCCTCCACGCCTCTGGTTTCCATCTCCCCATTTGGCTCCCCCATTCCAAATAAAGTCTGCCAGAGCCTTGCAGGATTGGGCGGCTGCCTGCACCACCACACCTCTTTCCCTTGGTTACCAAATTCCTGCTCCAAGGACTCCCAGCTATTCTGTGAGTGTAGCAGCCCTCCTGGCCTGGAGCCTTGGCACAAGCTTCTTCTCTAGTGATGCTTTCTCCATCCTCCTTCACCTAGCCCAATCCCTTGCCACATGTAATGGGTTGAGATGTGTCCGCCCTCCCCCAAAGCTATTGAAGTCCTAACCCACAGCATCTGTGAATGTGACTTAACTGCTTAACTGGAAATAAGGTCTTTGCAGATGATCAAGTTAAGATGGGATCATTAAGGTGGCCCTAAGCCAGTAATCCAATAAAATGGGGGAAATTTGAACAGAGACAGGACTGCACAGAGAGTGAGAGCACTATGCAAACATGAAGGCAGAAATTTGGGTGATGCTTCTACAAACCAAGGAACACTGAGGATGGCCAGAAAGCCACCAGAAGCTGGGACAGAGGCCTGGAGCAGAGTCTCTGTCACGGCCCTCAGAGGGAACCAGCCCTGCAGACATCTTGATCTTAGACTTCTGGTCTTCAGAACTGTGAGAAAATACATTTCTGTTGTGTAAGTGGCCCGGTATGTGGTGCTTTCTTACAGTAGTCCTAGCTGACCAGTACCCTACCCTCTGTTCCTCCTCTGTGATGCCTTGTCTGATCTCCCACCCTTGGTTAAGGACTCCTTTGGTATATCACTAGCTTGTACTTTTCCACCAAAGTATTTTCATCAGTGCAATTATTTAATTGTAATGGATTTATTTATGAAGTAAGTGAATACTTACTTAATTTCTTGTGCAGTTATTGGTTGTATTGGATTTATTTATTAAGTAAGTGAATACTTACTCAATTTCTTGTGCAGTTATTGGTTGTATTAGATTTATTTATTAAGTAAGTGAATACTTACTCAATTTCTTGTGAAGTTATTGGCTGTATTGGATTTATTTATTAAGTAAGTGAATACTTAATTTCTTGTGCAGTTATTGGCTGTACTGGATTTATTTATTAAGTAAGTGAATACTTACTCAATTTCTTGTGCAGTTATTGGTTTTATTTGCTCCACATGGGTCTCCTGCATGCAGGGAATTGGGGCCATGTCTATTTTGTTCACTCCTGCATTGCAAAGTGTCTGCCAGTACATGGTAACCTCAGCGCTGAAGGACTGAATTTGCTTTTGTTCCATCTTTCTACCTCCTTGGGGAAGCTAGGTTGGCTTTGGATTTATAAAGCAGTCTTTGACCTTGGCCTGTCTATTGGATGGGACGTCCTGAGCCAGCCCTCCAGCCACACTTACTGCGGGTGGGTCTCCCACTGCACCTCCTGGGATGCCAGCGGAGAATGAGGGAACTGACTTTTACTGACAAAGCGGGTGGCCCACTGAACTCATCTGGGCAACTTATGTCAGAGTTGCCGGAGCCTTGATCCCACTCCCGACCAACCTCCCTGGGTGATTCTAACATGAGAATCACTGCCCCTAAGCCCGTTTGCATCTGTCTTAAGCGGAATAGGAACTTACTTGGTCACCTGGATTCCGGGCTCATAGCAGATTGAAATATATGAATACAGAAGGGGAGATTTACCAGAAACTGCTCCCATATGCCAAACAATAGAGTTCCCCAGATGCAACAGGGCCACTAAGTACAGAGACAAATAGACCTCTGACCTACATTGTGAGGCTCATAATGATGAGGTTAAGTTATCAGAAAAAATTTTAGAGCTCCACATGCGTTCCGTAAGAAGTCAGGATGCAACAAATCACTGTCAAAAGTATTGCCAAATCAAGCATTTTTGATGTTTCAGGCACAGCCCTGAGCAGGGAGGATGCTTTGTTTAAACCTTACAAGAGCCTTCCGGGTCATGTTCTGTTGATGTTTGCATTTTGCAGATGAGGAACCAGAGGCCCTGAGAGATGGAGTGAGCTGCTCGAGGTCCCTTTACTAGTAATTGGAAGGACAAACCGTAGCCCTCATTTGTCTGAGTCTGAAGTTGGTGATATTAATCTTTATTTGAAGAAATTCCTTTCGTTCACCCAAAAGACAAATTTTGTTAAGAAAGTTAATTTATGAAGAACATGTCATCATTTATCAGCACGGTATTAATGAACCACTGTTACGTTTACTTAAAAATTACCCACAGGAAAAGGGGCGCCTGGGTGACTCAGTTGGTTGAGCATCCGCTTTGGCTCAGGTCATGATCTTGTGGTTCATGAGTTCGAGCCCCGCACTGGGCTCTGTGCTGTCAGCACAGAGCCTGCTTCGGATCCGTTGTCCTGCTGTCTCCCCCACTCATTCTCTCTCTCTCTCTGTCTCTCTCTCTCAAAAGAATAAATATTAAAAAATAGTTCACAAAATTATCCATAGCAATGGATTGGATAATGGTTGACAAATGTGAACTTTTCAGTACTTATTTAATTTATAATCAGAGCACTTTGGTGGATAAAGAGAAAGACAGAACTATCGTGTTTCATTCCTTTGCATCTTCCGAACTGTGGCAGATCCATACGAGGGATATATGTGCTGGGTTTCCACAGTCTGCGTAGCACCGACCGGCAGAAGACTGCTATTTTCCCACACCTTCCCCCTGCTGGCCTGTCCGAGGCTACCCGGGGAAGGGGCTGGCCCGGCATAGGATGCTCCTGGTCAGCTGGGCGCCCCCCACTTTGGCCTCACTTCCCCGCGTGGTGAGTTCAGATCAGGTTGTGATGATAAGCCGACGCTGACACGGAAATGTGGGAATGAGAGAGAGGGAAGCTTGCAGCGGTGTGAGATTTACTTTCTTCTCACGGTAGCAGGAAGCTCCCTCTGGATCTCTGCTTGCAGGTACGACCGCAGCTTTGCGTTTTCTCTGCAGCTTGGAAGTTCTGTCCTCTAAGACAGGTCATCGCATTTTCTTCTAGGAAGTCCAAAGACAGGAAACAGACATGGAGTGAGAGAGCGTTTTGTATTCATCCCCACTCTTTCCTCTAGTGGTTGATTATGGAAACCCCCAACCTAACAGATGGTTGGGTGTGGGGCTCTGTGTTGAAGATACTATTATTAACAAATGACATGCACGTGTCCTCCACAGAGAGTTCCAGGAGGCCAGCTCTCCAGCCAGACGATGCTCTGATATGTTATTGTCTGGGACGAAGGCGGCTCCATGCACAGAGGAGAGAATAAGCTGTGTTCTCTCTGAAGGGCAAGGATAAGAACTGAATGGCTTATTGGTTTGAATGGCTAGAAAATACGTAAGTTCCCACCGGATTGATTAAGAAGCACGGATGTAATTTTCAGAGTAGACATGGGTGGGCGATCCCTAACTGATTTGTTGGTTCTCTGTGTTTATTGAATCAGATATACTGATAGCAACCCTTAGGGCTCCATGGTTCCTCGAGCTTCACTCTTAGCTGGGATTATACTTGTGGCTTCTCAGAGTCGAGAGGGTCCTCAGAAGCCTAAACGAGTTAGAGAATGAGGCATCCAAAAAAGGGAGAAGGTTCCAGAATTTATACAGTAATGAAAAAAAAAATAGGATGATTTGGGGCTGTCGCTTATTTTTGGTACTTTTTTCTTGCAACCAGCGTCTATAACTATTGATCAATTTAGGTCGCCAGGTGGCAAAAGTCCCCAGACATGGTAATACTTAAAATATATACGAAATATTTTAGAGCTGTAAGTCATGACACTGTAAAAAGTTGTAGGGATGAGTTTCTCACATTCCTGCTGGTTAACAAGGAGAGAGAGAGGGAGAGATGCACATTAATGCCTGCCTTGTTCTGTAATGCAAAATCCGTTCCCTATTTCTCTTTTGCATCAATTCTACGAGGAACACCGAAGGCCGAGATATTTCAAGAAAAATTCTCTGGCTCTGGGTCCAGCACTGTCCGATGTAACTGTCCGCAATAACGGAAATGTTCTCTGTGTTCACTGTCGATGTGTTAGCCACTAGCCACGCATGACCGCTGGACCCTTGAAACGTGGGTAGTGCAACTGAGAAACTAAATTTTCATTCGATTTTCATTAATGCACCTTAACACATAAATAGCCACATGGGGCTAAGAGCTAAGATATTGGTTCTGACCTATCGGACAGAGTTATGGACAATATCTTCCTATAGCTCATTGGTGTCTTTTTATGCTAGTGACTTTTAATTGAAAAAGTACAAATATGCATGTAAAGTGAAATAAAAGTAATCAGAAAACATCTGTTTGGTAAGAGAAGACTATTTCGTGAAATTACCCCACCCGACTTCTTCCGCTTCAAAACATCCTGATGGCGGTATACGGGCTATGAGGTTGCCTCATCTTTTTAATGGCGGCGTAGTATTCCATTGGCTAGCTGTACCGTATCTAACTGGGGCCAGTAGTGGATATATATTGTTTACACTTGCAGTTCAATGACTTTCCATCCACTTACCTCTTTGCACGTGTGTGGGGCCGGTCTTTTCTGTGACAGCAAACGGCACGAGAAGAAAAGTCTCTAAGACAACCCCGGGATACAGATCAGTTAGGATTTAATAAGTGACCCTCCTTGCGTTGTTCTCCGAAACGAACCAGAGTGAGCAGAGTTTCCACGTGGTGGGTGTGACGCCGATTGGAAGCACCTCGAGAGAAGTGGTTGCCGCCCACTTGTGCCCACCATCCCAGTCCGTAACAGGAGCTCAACAAAGTTTGTTGAATGAACAAGGAGATGTTCCAGTTGTGAGTCGTACCCTGAGGTCTTTTGCCTACTTTGGAAAGCATCAGCTGAGGATTGAATGGGCGCCCCTTGTCATGGAGAGAAAAAGCTATTACTAGCTCTGGTAATCAAATATTAATTAATTAGTTACTTTTAGAGAGAGAGAATCGGGAGAAGGGGCAGAGGGGGAGAGAGAGAGAGACACACACACACACACACACACAGACAGAGAGAGAGAGAGAGAGAGAGAGAGAGAGAGAGAATCTCAAGCAGGCTCCATGCTGAGCATCCCGTGTGGGGTTCCATCCCATGACCCTGGGATCATGACCTGAGCCAAAATCAAGAGCCCGATGCTCAACCAACCGAGCCATCTGGGCACTCCCAATATTATTTACTTTTTAATTGCCTCATACCCATTCCTGGAATAATATCCACTACTGTTCCTAGAGAAATAGTAATAAAGAAACTAAAATACTGAGAGTTGCTCTTCAAAAGTTTGCCTAAAATTTGGTAAAAT
This sequence comes from Panthera uncia, assembly GCF_023721935.1. Lineage (NCBI taxonomy): Eukaryota > Metazoa > Chordata > Mammalia > Carnivora > Felidae > Panthera > Panthera uncia. The sequence continues at coordinate 4,668,565 of NC_064810.1, forward strand.
CCATGGAAACTGGTATGAAGAAAGATGTCATTGCCCATTTTGTGCACTGCGAGTTCTGCTTAGCTGCTCCCGTGGGGCTCCCTAAACTGAAAGGATCCTGTCCCCGGTCAGTGCACGATGTCACATTTCTGCAAGGCAATGGACTGGAGACGTGGCACAGAAGGAGAAGCCGAGTTTGCACGGCCGAACTTGGGCACAGTTTCCAAGTGGAAGGTCTCTCCTTTCCAGCTCTGCCCACCACAGAGCTCCACGAACACTCTGCCCTTTCTTCCATAACCACCCCATCTCCCTTCCTTTCCCCTGAGCGCTCACCTGTGCAGGTGCTTGAACCAGGTGAGCCCTGGAGACCGGCCTCCTTTTCTTCTGTCACCTCCTCTGGGTGTTGGCTTCTGACTCCTCCCCTATCCGATGGCTCAGCGTCTGTGGGGCAGTGGGGAAGTGAACCTTCCCTAGGGGTTTTTGTAAGAGTCGGAATGAGCTCGCACCCAACACATTTTCAGTGTAACAAGGCAGGACCAGAAAGGTCAGGAGGGAAGGAGACCAGCGAATGTGGACCTTTAGGGGTCAGCACTCCTACTCCGCATGTGCCCTTTGCATTACGGCGCCCACAGACTGCGTCAGCCTTCCCAGTTGACTTTATTTTATTTCATTATTGCCTTTTAATTTAATATTTTTATTTTTATTAAACAATTTTTTTAATGTTTATTCATTTTCGAGAGATAGTGACAAAGCGTGAGTGGGGAGGGGCAGAGAGAGAGAGGGAGACACAGAATCCGAAGCCGGCTCCGGGCTCTGAGCTGTCAGCACAGAGCCTGACGCGGGGCTCGAACTCACAATGTGAGATCGTGACCTGAGATGAAGTCGGACTTCATCCGACTGAGCCACCCAGGCGCCCGTAATTTTAGATCTTCTTATCAAGAAAATAAAAAGGATCGAACAACCCAGAAAAGGTAATAAACAAGTAAAATATGGATCTACTGTTACGCAGACAACTACCGTTACGTTCATTGCAACCGATTTCACACAAAGAGCTCATGTTATACGTTGTTGTACTGGGTTTTTCTAAATCAACCTCTTCCTTTTTTTCTTTCAATGATTTTCTTGCTTCTTTCTCCCCGTTTCCCATCCTCAGCCCAGTCAGGGAAGAGATGTTTCTATCTGGTGTGCAACATTTTCCCACCTTTACGAAGTTGCCTGCACACACATATGCACTTACACGCGCACACACACGCATATAGGCTTTCTGTTATTGTTTGATTTATGAAATTAGATATTTTATATATTCCTCTGCATCTTTATTTTCTCAATTAAATGTGATGGAAGTGTCCTCACATCACTGATTTTTTGTTTTTGACTGTGATGTTCCAAATGTTTGCGTGTTCTAAAATTTATTCGGCGTCCCTCACTGATGGGCGCTCAGATGATTTTACTCTTATTCATTCTTTCTTTTTCTGTCTATTGTCTCAGCAAACAATGCTCAGTGGATAGCATTGTGCAAATAGCTTTAAGTACTGGTTATTTTTTACCTCAATGGGAGAGATTCCCAAGAGTAGGATTGCTAAGTTGAAGGTAAGTGTATTTTTGTTTTGTTTTGCTTTTTTTTTAAATACATATTGCCAGAATCTGTTAACAATAAAGAAAGCTACAAACACATTGCGTCGCCACCAGCAGTATCTGAAAGTGCCTTTTCTCCCTGCACCCCGCCAACATTAGGATTCCACCTGCTTACTTTTGGGTTTTGCAGGGAGAGGCAATGTGTGATTGTTATTTAAATTTCCATTTTGTCGCCTATTTACGCGATTGAGCGTCCCCTCAGGTCCGCTGGCTGGTGTTGTCTTCTGTGAATGGTTGTGTTCAAATCCTGGACGCGTTTTTCCATTGGCTCGATCGTCTTTTTGTTATCGACTGGTGAGTGTTCAGTCTTCTGTTGCTGTTGGGACATTAGCTGTCCTGTGTGTGGTGACAGGGCCCCCAACTCACTCCACCTTTGCCTTCTATGTTGTTTTGCTATATTTTGCTGTTTAATGAATGCTCGCAGTCGACTGTCTTTTATTTTACAGCCTCTGGACTTTCTGTCGTGTTTACAGGTATATCCCTGGCCCCTCGGTCACAAATACGTTTTCCAGGATATTCTACTATCTGAATCGCTTGGTTCAAAAACATTTATTTTTCATCTTTCCAACGTGGGGATTTTTTGGTTAGTTTTTCACATGAAGCATTTAAATATGTCTGAAATGAGGGAGGGTCCAATTTTATCGTATCCCGTTTGACTCCTCTAAAGATGTCCAGTTTTGGTTCCTGTAAATCGAGAGGAGACCTTTGCTTGTCTAGTGCCGTCTGGTGTGCTGAGCTGTGGCTGGGGACACGGGGATCACCCGATGGCCCCGGACTGCCTCCCCGACTGCCGCCCTCAGGGCCGCACTGGGTCGCTGTCAGACAGTGCCAAAGTCACAGGCCAACCCCGCGTGTGATTCCTTCTCCACGTCCAGAGCCGGGGCACCACCTGACGGGAGGCCCAAAGCCAGCAGCGTTGAACTTCTCAAGTCTCACCAGGGGGTGGTTTGTAACCCCTGGTTTCGGACTCAGGCCGACTCGCACGGGCTCAGCCGCAGGGGCTCTTGGGCTCCTGGGCTCCTGCCGGTGGACTCTGTCATGATCTGCCGTCTCCCCTCCTCCCGGCCAGGCCGCCCTCCTGCACTGAGTCCGGGGTTGCGTGATGCACCCGCTCCCACGGGCCCATGCTTCCCTGTGAAGCGTTCTCTGCTTCTGAGACGCCTCTGATACCAACCTGTTTTGACCTTTTCTTATAATTCAAATCTCTAGATTCGGGAACTCTTCATTTGAAAATTAACTTGTTAGAGTGGCTATCAGCAAGGCACCTGCCTGGTTGGGAGTAAAGAAGGATTTATTTTGATGAAATGTTTACGCAGATTGAGATGAGTTGACGTGTAAGAAGGCTTTCTCCCCCTTCCATCTGGGGTCCCTTCCCATTCTTCGAATCCGCTCTGCCTCCCAGCAGGTGGATGAAATGTAGCGAAGGCCTTGGGGGGGGGGGGTCTTGCCTCATGTGCGGTTTCTCTTGAAACCCCGCCTTTCTTTGTCGTCATTCAGCAGATGTCCACTGAGCACTTACTACATGCTGGACACTGTTGTAGGGTTGCTGACTGCGACAGGGAAGAGAAAGACCAGGCCCCAGCCATTACAGAGGTGGATGTACCTAGGAATAAATACCTATGTGTGTAATTAAATATGGAGGGTAAATACCGCAGGGCAGAATATGCTGCGGTTTGGGGGCTTGTCAGGAAGGTCCTCTGTGGGCAGCCGAGGGAACGGTGTTTATGGAGAGGGTGGGGACGTGTTGGTCGTGTTTGAGGAGAGGCCAGGAGCAAATGTCCAGGGTGGGAGTGGGGAGGCAGCAGGAGACCTACCGCACAGAGCAGGGTGGAGGTGGCGGAGTTGGTGGTAGTGGAGGGGCACAGGGCCTGCAGCCACGGTGCGGACTGAGCGAAAGATCAGAAGGCAATGGAGAGATGTGAACGGAGCTTCCCGTGATCTTGTGTGTGTGTGTGTGTGTGTGTGTGTGTGTGTGTGTGTGTAAAAGATCATGTTGGCTGCATTACAGCGGTGGGTGTGATGGTAGAAGAGAACAGGAACGTGAAAAGCCTCTGAGAGATGGTGGTGTCCCTGTTTTTGGTCAGCGGCTCCTCTGTCCACACAGGCACCCAGATGGATCCCGGGAGTCAGCTTAGTGTCCTCCCTCTCCCGCACCTCTTCCTCCCTCTCTCACCACTCCCCCCTCCCTCTCACTACTTCCTCCCTTTCTCTGACCACTTCCTCCCTCTCTCCCTCACCCTTCCTCCTCCCTCAGCACTTCCTCCCTATCTTTCCCTGCTTCCCCCTCCCTCTCACCACTTCCTCTCTCTCCATCACCACTTCCTCCTTCTCTCCCTCTCACCACTTCCTCCCTGTCCCTCACCACTTTCTCCTCTCTCTGTCCCCACTTCCTGCCCTCTCTTCCCTGTTCTGAGGACACTGATCCTTACCAGACATAGAGGGCTGTCCTTGGATTCAAGCTCTGCCCCTACCTGGATGTTTCTGGACCCTTCTGAGCTGAGGCTCCCCCAGCTGAAGAATGGGAATGACAGTCACGGCACGTATGTCACAGAGCAGAATTGAATTTGGTAAGCATCCACAGCACCGGACATGCCAGCACTGAATCACCACCACGATGATGGTGACGGCAGCTGTCATCGCCATCACTGGTGTTTCCGAGTTCGACGGTCTCGCCTTCCTACTGTGTCCCAATATTACAGGATGCAAATGTCTTCATCCCAGTACCGTGGCTCTCATGGGGGTCTCAGTTGTTCTCCATCTGGACTCAGGCTAGCTTTCTGACTGTCATCCTGTGACCTTCTCAAGTCCCCTGGCCATTCTCCGCCGCGTCCCTAGCAGGGAATGCTTCCAAAGCATAAATCTGATCATAGCACTTCCTGCTTCCCATAGGTCAGTGGCTTCCGCTCACCTTCACGATGAAGTCCAAACCCTTCTCGCACCAGTTCCTCTGTTCCTGTCTCGTTTCCTGCACACTGTTCCCAACACACACCCACTAGCTGAATTAATGTGCCACCCCCCAATTACAGAGTTTATTTCATCAAATTATCGCAACTATTATCCGAATCCCCCATTGAATTGTGAGGTTAGTAGGGACAGTGTCTTAGCCACGATTTGTTTTTAAATGTACAGTCAAGTGTGTAAGTGCACTAATCTTAGGTGTACAGCTTAACGAATTTTTATGTGTGTATGTATCCTTGTGACTTCCACTCAGACACAGAGAACATTTCAAGCAACCCAGAGGCTGCCTAGTGCCCCCTACCTCCCTGCTCCACACTTACTCCTCTCTGAGCTCCCGGGGACCATTCTAGCTGCTGTAAGCAGCAGGCATGCTCTGAGTATTTGCGGAAGGTGTCCATGAGCTCAGTGGAGGAAAAAAGGGACGGCCCCCGGACACTCTTGGCCCTCTCTACCCTTTGCAGTTCTCAGACCGGAAGTATAATAGTGCCTGATTTCATTTCAACCGAAGTACCAGCTTCCAGGATCGTAAATTTACTCAGCATGTTTCTACAGGTCCGGCCTCAGACAGTAATGACCGTAGGTGGCGGTGCTCGGTGTAACCCCTATCAAACCAGCTCCCATGTCTCATTTTGTCAGCTTGACAATCTGTAAGGTAAGAAGAACATATATGCTTATTTTCATTTTCCAAGGGAAGAAATCGAGGCTCCAGAGAGCCTGAAGTCCTTCTCTGGGCACCACGCGGGGGTCTCTGGTACACACAGCACGAGCAAGGGGTGTGGGGTCCATGGCCATTTCTGTCGGGACACCCTTCCCATGCCCTTTGCTTTTTGATTTCAGGCTTCTTGGGTCCTGTTACGGGGTCAGTTGTGTCTCCTCCAAACCATATACTGAAACCCTAACCCCCGGTATCTCAGAATGCAACCGTATTTAGAAGCAGGGTCGTTACAAGTTGCAGATGTAAGTAAGATGGGCCCGTACTGGATTGGGATGAGTCCCTCATCGAGTATGACTGCCGTCCTTGGACAAAGAGCAGAAGAGACACGGTCACGCAGTGGGGCGAGGCCACGTGAAGCTATGGGCTGGCGCGAGGCACCTACAAGCCAGACGACGGGGAGCACTGCCTGCCGGCCACCAGAAGCTGGGAGAGGCAGAAAGGATTCCCCCCTACAGGTGTCGAAGTAGAGTTGTGCCCACACCTTAGTTTTGGACTTCCATGCTCCAGGACTGTGAGACCAGAAATTTCCGTGGCTTTCAGTCATCCGGTTTGGGCATCCAGAGGACGCTGCTGCAGGCTCCTTTGGGCAACTACTTGCCCCCTTGGTCAGAAAGGAGCGAGCCCTCCCACTGCGGCCACTGCTGACATTTGTAACCCCAAGTGCCTCCTCACCCATCCCATCTATGTGCCACCCCAGCCCCTCCTTTAGAACGTGGCCCCAATGCCACCACTAGAGAGAGATGCTCTTCTCAATCCTGCAAGAGAACATGGAGGAGAAACAGACGATGAAATCAGATGCTGCTGCCGCCGCCCCCCACCCCCACGGTCCTTGTTTCCTGTTTAGCATAATTCAAGTGGGTGAAAGGTAGCCTGGGACACTTTTATCTGGCTTGTGCCGGGTGGGGACGGGAAGACAATAACTTACAGAATGCTTTCATTTCAGGTCAGAGGTTGATTTTCAGGAGGCCAGGTGTTAACATTAAGTTGGAATACAAAAAAAGAATTCCATTGTTGGGAGAGGTTATGGAGAGGACACAGCCTCCGGTAGACTGAGGGCTGGCCCCAGGCTCTTTTCCCCTCCACCTGCCCCGCCCCCCCAAGCACCTTCAAGGAAACATCCTGGAGCGAGTAAGGTGCAACTGAGACCATCTGGAGGGTACTCGGAGCTGGATCTCTTCAAGGCCTCTCTGTAAACTTTTAGGATTCTGGAAGGCAGGGGGAGATGCGGTCCTATGCAGGGGAGGGCAAGCCTCCCATGTAAGTTGCCTTGTTTATTGCACCTGGGGCAGACCCCCCCCCCCCAGCCCCCCTCCATTTCAGGTCAGAGGTTGATTTTCAGGAGGCCAGG
>NC_064810.1:4675299-4678396 GCF_023721935.1 Panthera uncia
ACGTGCAGGGTGTCACTTTCAAGTTTCACCCTTTAGAACTCCCAGAACTCCTGATGGGGGTTTTGAAATAACACAAGTTAAAACCGAAGTGTATCTGGTCAAGTTCCTGGTGTCTGCTTGATCAGGGTAGAGCACCCCCTTCCCCCTGATTCAATTTTGCCTCTTGACATCTTAATGGAACCGGCAGGCTCAGCTAGATTGCCATCTCCCTCCAAAAGACTTCTCCAAGGGTGAGGGTGAGTATTCTCTTTCTCTTCTGAATTTCCACATAGCGTAATGTGTACGTATCTTAGAGCAGGCTTCGCTTGCTCCCTGCATTACAGATCTGCATTCCGCTTCACAGCTGTTTCCTGGGTGTGTACATGTACCAGGCCTCGGGGACAGCTTCCTAAGCAGGAGAGATAACGGCGCCTCCATTCACGGAGCTCACAGTTTTGTGGTATATGTGTGTTCTTATTTTGAAATATGTTCTAGAAGTCTTTGTGGGAAGAGCTGCTCTGTTAAGCCTATTCTAGATCACTACTAACCTGGTCATTCTGGGGCAGGTGTGTTAGATAGACCGCCACAGACCCTTCATTGGCCTCCTGGGGGTCAAATCCCAGGCATTTGCACGGGGGTCCTGCCTCCCAGAAGGACGTGCACTTGGGGTTAAATGCTCTGCAGTTGCCATCTTGAAATGTTCATTGCTTTGAACAATTATGTTGATTTGGCATTTATGCCTCCTGTGCTATTCTGCCACCTTCGCAGGAGGGGTTCTTGCCTACCCACTCCCTCATTGCCGTGGTGCCCTGGGTCTTGACCAGGCTCCTCCCCACCCCATCCTGCAGCCAGTGCCATCTGGGTAATGTGAGAAGAGGAGGTCTGGATGCTGTCACCCTCAGTGTGCCTGGTAGGGGCCTTGGGTGGGCACGCAGGGAGTGTTGAGGCTGCGCATGCAGATTGCGTGGTATTTTAGGGGAGGGCCTAGCGGGGACTGCCCCTGCCCCAGGCATTCCACAGGTGACCTGACCAGGGCCAGACTCTCACCGCCCCTGATCCGGCTACAAGTGCTTCCGGGCTTGCAGACGGAAGCCCCTTGAGAATCTTCTATCTACTGTGCACCGGGGCAGTGGCCTCTGGGAAAGGCAGGACCCTGCTGGGGGCACAGTGCATTGGCCCAGTGGAGGGCGGTAGATGGGAGCTCCTGGGGCTGTGCTGAGTCACACGCCCTTGCTGGGGGACCATTCCCAGGCCCGAGGGAGCAAGGCATTACATAGGAAATAAAAACCCCGCCACGACCGGTTGAGAGAGACTGAGAAACAAAGGGAAAAGTTTCATATTTTAGTCTTTAATAGCGATTCTTTCCCTTTTGAAAAAGGCACTCCCCGTTTTCATTTTGCACGGGATCCCAGCCCCAGCCATAGCCGTGCCATGATTTATTACAGGGACCACACAGGCTAAGGAGACGCACAACCACACGAGTTAGGAGCCTTGGGAATGTTCGTTCTGCACGTGACAATAACCAGGCACAAGCCGCACCTCAGGTAAGTGGCCAAATGGTGCTCTGATGTCTGATCCCAGTGCCTGAGCGCCTGACTGTGAAGGCGGAGAGGAGCCTCACACATGGCCGGTGTGCAGTTAGCATTCTGTGCACTGAATGAATGGGTCGAGGAGCTGGACGTGGGAACAGAAATCACGCCCTCCCCTGCCCTCCCGGACTGCATTTAGGAGAGCCCAGTGAGCGAGCACCCCACCGGTGCAAAGCCGGAGGACCCCCGGGGCCGGGTAGGGCAGGGCTGGGCCTGCGGTCCTGAGTGGGCGGCAGCACGTGACCACCTGCAGCTGCAGAGCAATGGCGAGCGCGCAGCATCACTGGCTCAGCTGGCCCTTCCTCCCACACAGGGCCTGGCCATCTTGTGCCCAACTCTGGTAAAGCACCATTTTGTTTCTGCCTCACCATTTGCTTTTCCTGTTATTTTGCGAGCCGTTGTAGGTGTGTTTATCTCTCCTTTTGCATATGGAGGGAACCGTGGGGCCCACTCGTTTCCCATGAGCCCACTTCGTCCACCCCGGACGCTTCTCGTCCTCAGGCCTGATTGCCCTGTCCCTGAGCATTCTACCTTGGATCCGAAACTGGGGTGCATTCCAGCTTGTTTTGTTTGTTTTTTGCAAAGTGATGAAACATGGGTGCATGTCCCTTTTAAGGCTTTTATTTTAATATTGTGACTTCAAGAACCATACAGAACACTCAGGAAATATAATCATACTGGCTTTTCACAGTAACGTGGAAGGGGTTGTAGGTTTGGAATTACTCAAATTACCACCAATTTTAATCAGGCTTTTTTTTTTTTTTTTTTTTTTTTTTGCACCATCCAGAGAGCAAAATTAGAATTGCCTGTGTTTGTGTTCTACAATGTATTTGAGATAATTAAAAATTAGCCCGTGAAACCATCGAGATCATTATAGGAGCAGGAAGGATTTGGAGGCGGCCTTTTCCCTCCGGGCAAATAAGCTGGACTTTTAGGAGAGTAAATACGAAATCTGAATCCGGCTGCACATTTTACTAAAACGGCTAACATCTCATGGTCACCTCTGCCTAGCTGGCAGGCCTCCGGAATAGCCACCCCCGGCCGTGTCTTATTAGCAACCTGCAAGAAAATAACTAAAAATAATCGGCCGTTGAAATGATTATTTAAGCCTCTAAGAAACGCATCCTGATGACTGTGCGTGACTGTGTGGTGGCCGCGCTCTCGTCGCTCCTGCCTCTCCAGTCCGGCTCCACTTCTCCGCTGCTGCTTTAAGACTGCAGAGCGCCCCAGCGGCCAGAGGCAGGGGAGGGGGTCCCCGCTCGCCTCCGCGCCGCTCGCTCGCTCGCTCGCTCGCTCCGCGCCCGCCCGCCCGCCTCCCAGGCAAGGAAGGTTAGCGAGGGCTCACTGCGATTCGGGCCGCGGGAGAGGAAAGATGAGCCTGCCCGCCCGCCTGCTGCCTGGATGTGGAGGCTGAGGGCCGGCGCACGGGAGGCCGCTTGCTGCGCAGTCGGGGCGCCGGGTGCCCGGGATGAGCTCACGCCCGCGTCTGCGGCTCCGTCCACCTGCCGACCTGCCGGCGGCCCCCTGAG